>NW_026718279.1:0-32076 GCF_029784015.1 Lycium ferocissimum
TGTCATACCTTAATCCCGAAAGGCATCAAAAGAAAGAAAGGTTGAGCTTTACTCCCCGTTTGCTTCAAAGCTAATACAAACTCGTCTCGGCTTCTCAAAATCTACAACAACGTCATTAGACACCAAACATTAGCCATAGGCACCTCGGAATCAATTCTAAGCTCGCACTTTATTTACGAAATTTGGGCGACATTTCCCCTGTAAACTCGGCATCTAGAAAATTCAACTCGACCAAATCTTGACAACAATACCAACAAGTATACTAACAACATTAACAATCAATTCAAAACGCATTATAATGCTAATAACTCTTCTCCACATATTTCGACAACATTCTACTTATGTCCAATCCAACCCATATATTGAACTAACGTCGACGCTCGCGTATTCAAATACTAATCGAGATCATTCAAACAAGATTCAAGAACATTTCAAACAATCATTAAAAAATATTCAAAACAACCCAATCAATATACTACTTCAACCGAAACCTTCCATTTCCAATAAACACAACAACAACACATTTCTTTCTTCCAAATTCATGAACTATACCAATAATCCTTATTATGACAACATTATTCTCATAATTTCGAGAGACTATATTATCAATTAAACTTGAAAACAGCCCACAACAAATACAACTTCAACTTGAATCATTAAACTTCCATTTTACATCATCGAATCCATAACAACAACAACCAAAACACTAAGTAAATTTAGTTCATTCCGCATCACAAAGTGACCCGTACTCGCTCAATCAACATACAAAGTTTCATGAATTTCATCCGTTTCTACACGCTATTCCCTCCGTTTTAATCCGTTAAAATTCTAAATACACTCGTTAACAATGAAAAAGACTGTATTCATACCTTAAGCATCGGCCCCACGTTATCACTCTTCTCCTTGGTTGATTTTTAGCTCAAATTGAAGACAACGCAGCGTACAACACTTTTCTCTTCATGGGCTTCGGAATTCGGGGCTCGGATTTTGGTCAAAATTGGTTTTCTTCTCTCAGGTTCTTCTCTCTCTCTTTCCAAAATTTTCTGGGTGTTCTTGTCTGAAAAATGAGTGGAAAATTTGAAATTTCACTTAAATAGGCATGGGTCATGGGCCTAACCCGATTGGGCCCGATTTGGGCCTAGCCCACTGACCTTTCTTCCTTAAAATGTCCAAAGATAATTCAATTATCTACAACTTCTATCTTTGGTGGTTTCCAAATTCAAACTTATAATACGTTTGTTGCCCCTCGAAGTCGGATCACGAAAACATTACTTAAAAATATTTGCTTGGAGGACTTCACTTTGATTTGGCTCAAGGGTCCTTCTTGAGTTATGTTTAACCTCACATATGTGATTCATATAAATTGTCTCATGTCCCAAAAAAATCTCAATGTGTGGGCCCCACCTCGGCTTGCGAATATGTCAGACGTACAAAAATACGCGAAATATATCTCGTCAACGTGAGTTTAAATTATGAAGCAACAACATGATTGTCAATTTTAAGCACGTTAATAAGGACCTTCCAATTGGTTGGAATACTAGAAGAAAATAATTTTTCATGAAACGCTAACTTTTCAATATTCACTTTTAACAAATTTTTCTTAATATTTCCATCCAACCAAATTCACAAGCAATTTATGTCTTAAAACAAAGTCGGAAAATAATCTTGTCCATAACTTGTCACAACCAACTTAAAATATTCCAACGTACAAAATACGGGATATAACATATACGGCCCAACATACTGGCCGTATAAAATATACTGGCCATATGTTAGAGTACGTATATTTAGGCGGCCTTCAACTGGACCAAAAAAATGCGGCCAAACATATGGTCAGTATAATTTATACGGACCGTATGTTGGTCAGAATGAAATCAAAAAAATAGGTCGATTGTGTGAATTATTAATAAAGGGACAAGTTCATTTCATCTTCACTCCCTTTATCTCTGAACTCTCTAGAACATTTCTCCATACTCTCTCACAAGAATTCAAGAGATATTAATGATCAACTTCATCAAACCAAGAGAATCAAGTGCAAGAATCTCATTAAAGTTCATCCAAAATAAGAAATCCAAGTGGTAGTGGAACTAGGGTTTTGCTTTGAAGTGTTTCCACCCAAAGTCCATTCTGGCCTATCGAGGTAAGTTTTATGGTCTTTCTATGTTGTTTAAGGTATTGAGAGGTTGAAAGACTTGGATTGTAGAAGGAGATAGAAAATGGGTCATGAATGTGAGAATAGTGATATTTTTGAGTAGTAGCTTGGATTGAGTCATGATTCTTGATATGTTGTGATTATGATTATGTTATAAATGGCGTTAAAAACATGGGATAGACATTGTATATGAGTGAATGTAATAGTATGTCATGACCATGATTATGGATGATTTGAAGTGGATTGAGAAATATGGATAATGTAGGTGAATGAAGACTATTGTTATGATGTTGTGAATGTTATTATAGATGTTTGGGAGTTGATATATGATATGGGGAAGTTGTACAAATAAAACGAGATCTTGTAGATTTTCTCTAGCTTTAGTCAAGTATGCTAAGCTATCGATTTTCTAATGTTAGTATAAACTCTAATGAAGGTAGAAACGTGAGTATTGAAGGAGAACGTTCAAGTGATAGAATAGTTGAACTAAAAGGTATGTAAGGCTAATCGTTCTTTCAATAAGGCATCGTTCTTTGGCCATATATCTATTCTTTCATGAGCCTATGATGACCTCCAAATGATTCTATCTTTAAAGCTATCAAAGCTCTATGATTCTCGTTATGTTTATGATTCTACTAAATTCCTTATACGATGGGTGATCCTCATGGATAGATGTAATAAAACGATGATAGTAATGATGTCAAAGATGCTTATGAGCTCTTACGTATATGTGTCTATGTATGACTATTATGTAACACCGAGCTTATATGGCGGGTATGATATGTATTGAGCACACTCTGCGGTTGGGTACGGATAACCACGAGCCTTGGTAGGGCCGGTATGTATAATCACCGAGCCTTGCCATGGCCGGAGTAGGTGAAACACCGATTCCTCACGGTCGGGTATGCTATGAATACGAGTGTAATTACGATTATGAATATGAATGTGGATATGAAAATGTAAATAAATATGGATACGAATATGGATATGGATTTATGGATTTGATGAACATTGAGTTCCGGGTGATGCCATTCGGGCTAACTAATTGCACCGGCAGTATTTATGGATTTGATGAACATTGTGTTATGCCCTTATTTCTTAGATTCATTTGTGATTGTATTCATCGATGATATCTTGGTGTATTCTAGGTCCGGCAGAACATGCGGATCATTTGCGTATTGTCCTTAGAGTTCTTCAAACTCGAGAGTTATTCGCTAAATTTTCTAAGTGTGAGTTTTGGTTGAACTCAGTGACATTTTTGGGGCACGTTGTTTCAGCCGATGGTATTCGGGTAGATAGCTAAAGATTGAGGCCGTGAAGACTTGGCCAGGACCACGACTCCTACGGAGGTTCGTGTTCTTTTGGGCTTAGCAAGTTATTACGGGAGATTTGTAGAAGGCTTTTCTTCTGTTGCACCACTCACCAAGATGATGAGAAATCAGTAAGTTTCTTGGACAAATGCTTGCGAACGTGGTTTCCAAGAGCTAAAGGATAGGTTAACTTTTGCCCCAGTCCTGACACTTCTAGAGAGATTGGAAGGTTATGTTGTTTATTGCGATGCTTCAGGCATTGGGCTAGGTTGCGTGTTGATGCAACATGGTAAGGTGGTTGCGTATGCTTGAGCAATTACGGAAACATGAGAAAAATTATCAACTGTTGACCTTGAATTAACGGTGATTCATGCATTAAAGATGATGGAGACATTATTTGTATGGTGTCCATGTGGATATTTATACGGATCATAAGAGCCTTGATACATCTTCAAGCGAGAAAGAGTTGAATTTTCGGCAACGGCGATGGTTGGAATTGCTAAAAGATTATGATGTCGATATCCTTTATATCACACAGGAAAGGCAAATGTTGTGGTGATGCTCTTAGCCGTAGATCTATGGGAAGTTTGTGTGATGTTCGGCAGGAGAAAAGAGAAATGGCTCGTGAGCTCCAGCGGTTAGCTAGCCTAGGAGTTCGAGTAGTGGACTCAGGTAGGATGGGAGCTACCATTCGAGGAATTCGACGACCTCGTCGCTAGTAGTGGAAGTGAAAGAGCGACTTTACTGAAGATCCCATGCTAATTCACTACGAGATACACTCCCTCGAAGGAGAAGTCATTATTTGAGGTCACGGAGATGGAGTTCTCCGATCGCAGAAGCGAAGATTATGTGTTCACGATGTGGCGGATTACGCCACCAAATATTGAGAGAAGCCCATTGCTCCGTTATTACTGTCCACCCGGAGCAACGAAAACATATCATGATCTTAAATCTATATATTGGTGGAATGGGATGAAGAAGGATATAGCAGAATTTGTAGCTCAATGTCCCAACTGTCAACAAGTGAAAATCGAGCACCAAAAGCTGGGCGGATTGTTGCAATTTATAGAAATTCCAACTTGGAAGTGGGAAGTAATTATCATGGACTTCATTACAGTCTTACCCCATTCTCGACGTAAGTATGATTCTATATAGGTGATTGTGGATAGACTCATGAAGTCATCTCATTTCTTACCAGTCAGAACTACATATGTGGCAGAAGATTATGCAAAGCTTTATGTTAAAGCGATAGTGCGACTTCACAATGTTCCAGTATCTATTATCTCTGATAGAGGAACTCAGTTTGCAGCTAATTTTTGAAAATCTTTCCAAGAAGGTTTGGGGACTCAGGTGAGCCTTATCACGACATTTCACCCGCAGACTGATGGACAAGTTGAGCGTACTATCTAGACTCTCGAGGATATGCTACGGGCATGCATGCTGGATTTTGGAGGTAATTAGGATGATCATTTACCACTTATTGAATTTCCTTATAACAATAGTTACCATTCTAGCATCCAAATGGCACCGCATGAGGCTTTATATGGGCGAAAGTGTAGATCCCCAATTGGGTGGTTCGAAGTAGGAGAGACCAAATTGATAGGGCCGGACTTGGTCCGGCAAGCCATAGAAAGTTAAGCTCATACAATATCGGTTATTAGCAGCCCAAAATCGTCAAAAATCCTATGCAGATAATCGTCGAAGGGACTTAGAGTTCCAAATAAAAGATTGGGTATTCTTAAAAGTGTCGCCAATGAAAGGCGTTATGAGATTTGGGAAGAAGGGGAAGCTTAGTCCCCGGTACATTGGGCCTTATGAGATTATGCGCAAGGTAGGCAAAGTGGCTTACAATTAGATCTACCTCCTGATTTGGAGTCGATTCACCCGAGTTTTTCGTGTCTCGATGTTTCGTAAATGTGTTGGAGATCCTACTAGGATCGTGCCAGTAGATGATTTTCGAGTAACAGGAAAGTTGACTTATGAAGAGGTACCCATTGCCATATTAGATAGGCAAGTACGGAGGCTTAGAAACAAAGAAGTGGCCTCAGTTAAGGTTTTATGGAGAAACAATAACCGAAAAGAAATGACATAGGAAGCGGAAGAAAATATGAAGTCAGTACCCACACTTATTTCAACTTTGGAAGAGATCCAAGATGAGATATCAAGATCATGAGGTATGTATGTTTTCTTTTTATGCATTTGGGTCGTGTGTGGCCAAACTTTATTGCTATGATGTTGTGGCCCTATGAGGCATTATTATTATGGGCTATTGTGACAGGATGGTAGTGCCATATTACAGGGAAAACTCTGGCAAAATTTTTATAGAATCCCTGAGAGCTTAACATTCGAGGACGAATGTTCTTAAGGGGGGAAGAATGTTACACCTCGAAAAATTCTCCATTGATGCACAGTGAATAGACTAACGGAGGGCACGAAGTATGCGATGTTTCAATAAGTAAGAAATAGCATTTGATGACCCTAATTGAGATTGCAAAGACATTTGAGGTAAAAGAAGAAAGTTGCCAAAGAAAGCAAGGTATACGTTACGTATCGGAAGAGATTTACGAGTACCCAATTAATGATGACTTAATGATGTCTTGGAGAAGAGTTATAAATTCCCTTAGATTATTAATGAGGTGTTAAACAAGTGTTAAGAAGGTTCCATAAGGATTGGATATCAAACGAGTCGACGAGATCGGGTTCGAAAAAGCTGGGCAATATACGGCCCAACATACTGGCCGTATAAAATATACTGGACGTATGTTAGGTCGTATATTCAGCCCAGATTGGCAGCCTTCCTTTGGACCAAAAGTATGGCCAAACATACGGTCGATATAATTTATACGGGTGTATGTTGGTCGAAAATCAAAACGGGTCGGATTGTGAATTATTAATAAGGGGACCAAGTTCATTTCATTTCATTTCATCTTCACTCCCCTTCTCTCTAGAACTCTCTAGGACATTTCTCCACACCTCTCCCACAAGAATTCAAGAGATATTAATGATCAACTTCATAAAACCAAGAGAATCAAGTGTACGAAACTCATTAAAGTTCATCCAAGACAAGAAATCCAAATGGAAGTGGAACTAGGGTTTTGCTCAAGTGAAGTGTTTCCACCCAAAGTCCATTCCTACACCATCTAAGGTAAGTTTTATGGTCTTTCCATGTTGTTTAAGGTATTGAGAGGTTGAAAGACTTGGATTATAGAAGGAGATAGAAAATGGGTCATGAATGTGAGAATAGTAATATTTTTGAGTAGTAGCTTGGATTGAGTCATGATTCTTGATATTTTGTGATTATGATTATGTTATAAATGGCGTTAAAAACATGGGATACACATTGTATATGAGTGAATGTAATAGTGTGTCATGACTATGATTATGGATGATTTGAAGTGGATTGAGAAATGTGGATAATGTAGGTGAATGAAGACTATTGTTATGATATTGTGAATGTTATTATAGATGTTTGGGAGTTGATAAATGATATGGGGGAAGTTGTATAAATAAAGGAGATGCTGCCCGATTTTCTCTTGCTTTAATCAAGTATGCTAAGCTATCGATTTTCTAATGTTAGTATAAACTCTAATGAAGGTACAAACGTAAGCATTGAAGGAGAACGTTCAAGCAATAGAATAGTTGAATGAAAAGGTATGTAAGGCTAACCCTTCTTTCATAAGGCATGGTTCCTTGGCCATATATCTATTCTTTCATGAGCCTATGATGACCTCTAAATGATTCTATCTTTAAAGCTATCAAAGCTCCTGATTCTCGTTATGTTTATGATTACTAAATTCCTTATACGATGGGTGATCCTAAGGATAGATGTAATAAAACGATGATAGTAATGATGTCAAAGATCTTTATGAGCTCTTACGTATATGTGTCTATGTATGACTATTATGTAACAAGAGCTTGTATGGCCAGGTATGATATGTATTGCGCGTACACCACTGTAGTTGGGTACGGATAACCCTGAGCCTTGGTAGGGCCAGGTATGTATGATCACCGAGCCTTGCCATGGCCGGGTATGTGAAACACCGATCCTTCATGGTCGGGTATGCTATGAATACGAGTATAATTACGATTATGAATATGAATGTGGATATGAAAATGTAAATAAATATGGATACGAATACGGATACGGATATGGATGTATGTGCACAAACACGCATTAGAAATGGAAGGTTCCTATGAAAAGCAAGTAAATCTTTATGACGATGGTTCTACTACCTACCATCTTATGCTATTTCTTATGTTGACTCTTATGCTTCTATAATGATGTTGATTATGCTTTACATACTTAGTACATTATTCGTACTGACGTCCTTTTGTTTGTGGATCTTTGTGTCATACCCGCAGGTGGTCAGGGAGACAGGCTTGATCCATAGCTTTATTTCACAGGGACTACGTAGAGGAGCTCTATTTCATTCGGAGCTACAGCTTTTGGTATTTATTCTTTTGTGTACATACTTATGGGCATGGCGGGGTCTTGTCTCGCCTATATGATGTGGCATACTCTTCTTAGAGGCTTGTAGACATGTGTAGATGGTTAGATGTCGTTAGCCTTTCCGGCTTATATTTTGTATACCATTTTGATAGCCTCGTCGGCTTATGTACATTTATATCGGCATAGTTGTTGATGGTGATATAAATGTATTCGCCAATGAAATTAGTATGAATGATGGCTAGAAAGTATGATCAGCTATATGGCTCACCTAGATGTAGATGTGAATGTATGATAATAGGTGCCCGGCTGGGTTAGTACTCGGTACCCGTCATGGCCCTTCGGTTGGGTTGTGAAAATATTACAGCTTGATGTCGATACGAGGATAGAGTTCTATATGACTTCGGTAGTCTTCACTAATATTGTTGGCGTACCCATGTTGGTACTTGTGACATTGATTATATTGTTGGTGTACCCATGTTGGTACTTGTGATATTGATCAGATTATTGATGTTGACACATGCATTGCACGTATTCTCATCCATTCATGATACACTGTTAATACCTTGATGATACTTGATAAAACACTATGATGAGCGGGCTTGATTTTTACTTGAGTGACGTGAGAGTCGGATATCCGATGTTCATCCTAGAATCGTGGATTGAGTGAATTGATGCTTAATGAAAACTCTTTCTACTTGAGTCACGTGAGAGTCCGATATCTGATGTTCATTTCAGAATCGTAGATTGAGTGAGTGCATGGACTGCGCAGGTCCCCCAGTGTGGTGCCGGTGAGAACCCCCCATGGGCAAAGATCCGGAGTCTCGTATGTCAATTGGGCAAAGATTCGGGATGAGTGGCACTTAGACTTCGCAAGTCACCTTGGGTTGTGCTACCGAGACATCGATATTTCCGTTCGGAGTACATGTGTACACAAAATTTGCATGGCATTACATTGCATTCATACATTATCGCATTGCATTTGGCTTATATTGTGATGATTCAGTGTTGTTCTTCTATTTTTTGATTTTTGGATTGTATATATACTGAAACTTGACATACTTGGGTTTAGATGCTTCAACCTAAGTGATGAAGGATACTTGATTCTGATTGTGTTTTGACGGATACTTGTTGATTTATCTGCCTATCCTACTTTATTGTCTGAACTATGTTATCCATACTGAGTCGGCCGATGATACCTACCTGTACCGTTGTTTTGTACTGACCTACACTTCTTTGCATTCTTTTATGGATGCAGAGTATTAGACAGGTTTCACTTTTTTCCCTCGTGGTTGATTGGCGAGGCTGTTGTAGAGTCATCCAAAGTGAGCATGATGACGGTCGCTGCTCGGATGTTCATTCCTTTACTTACTTGTCTTACTCTTATTTCGAGACAGTTGTAAATATGAGACTTTATCATCCTCCAGATTTGTAGTATCTAGTTAGTGCTCTTGTATGAATTAGGCCAGATCTATAGGGTTGTATTTAGTATTTCCGCACTTTATCTTATATCGATGATTTAAGACTTATTCTATATTTATTTGTTCAGCCTTTACTTAAATTGGTTTTATTGGCATAAGGGTTCGCCTATCACAGAGGGAATGATAGGTGCCCGCACGTCCTAGTAAAATGGGTTCTGTCAAGTTGTGGTTCTATCTATTTACTTTTGTTAGTATGTTTTAATACGTGTTATAGAATTTGGACATACATGTTGGTTAGTGTCATTGAAGTAGAGCTAGCAGTTTGGAGTTGTTGAGCATTAAGAGCAGATGCGGACTGCTTGGACTGGTTCGAGGTGTTACGAGGCGGTTCCAAGCTATAAATTCCAATTTTTCCCTTAGGGCCTCGGGATTACCTTTTTGGGTTCGTTTTTGGATTTTGAATTAAAGTATAATCATATGGGTATCATTGGACTCGTTTATCCCCGTAGAGTACTATTTTGGCTATATTAAACCTGATTTTGAAATAAAATTACGGACCTTTGAGGTTACGAACGAGGTTTTGGGCTGACTTTTGGACCCGAATCTTTTATAGGGTAATATGGGTATCGATTTACTGGTATTCTTACGTACAATCCTTGTTTGAACAGATTGGGATCATTCAGAGGCTCTATGAAAGGGCAAGGCTTTGATGTGATTGTTGGACTCCTATTCCAGGCATGTTGAGACTATGAACCTTAACTTAAGCGTCATGGTTGGTTAAAATTAGACTAATAAGAGGGGACAACGGCATAACAAAAGGGGGTTTCGATACTTATGAGGTGACAAGCACTTGCATCGAATAATGGTTTCATGATGAGGGTTTTGCGTAATTTTCATTGTATAGTCTGGTCTGAATGCAATGCTTTGTGCATTAGCTGATAGCATACATTGATTGTGTCTGTGATTTTGGGATACGAGGTCTCTTATTTACTGCTTCTATGCTTATTACCTGTCTCATTGTGATTATGTGTTCTCATCACTCCTAAATAATCGTTTAAAAGTGGAAAAGAGTTAAAGATTATTGCTTAGCTTGTTGGCTTATTATATTGCATGTCATATTCATGCTTACTGTAGTATCTCATGTGTGTTTTGAGGATACTTGTGAATGGTCCAAGGGGAAATTATTCCGGATAGAGTGATGATGGTATTTTGTGCCAGATCGGCTACATGACAAGTAATGTGGGCCTAAGGGCTGAGTATTGTGATTGGAAGACTAAAATGGCCGACACCCGATGTGTCACACCCTTAATCCGATAGGGTGTGATGGGCACCCGACCCTTACCTAGAGCCGAGCGAACCCGCTGACTCTCGTGACACTTAAATCACACTGGGCCCTTAGATCATAACATAAGTACATCATGAAAGGTTTTCGGAAATCAAATATGCTTCTCATAACTTTTCAAATCAAACGAAGTCTAAAATCGTATAAAATCTGTAAAATAAGGCGTAACAATACGTCGGCTTATGGAGCCGCTTACAAACCGACATACTGTATACATGACACTGTCTGCAAAGTCTCTAACATGATCCAAGATAACATAACACATATACTCTGACTCGGCAACACTCCGGGAGGAAGTGGAGTTCGCCAATCCAGCTGGATACCTTCTTCTAACATCTTCTTCTCCTCTGGGTGTACCTGCGCGGCATGAAACGCAGCCCCCGAAGAAAGGGGGTCAGTACGGAATATGTACTGAGTATGTAAAGCATGGAATACAGAAAACAGGGTCATAATCGAAGTAGGAATTACCGGAACAAGTGCAATGACCAGAAAAATCATAAAACTTGCCTTTTAAAACATTTATCATGCATATACATGTATCGGTAAGTAAAATCATATCATAATCATGTCATCATATCATCGTACATATATACCATACCCGGCCCTCTAGTGTGGGACTCGGTGAGTAAAATCATATCATAATCATGTATGCATGCATATATACATATATATATACGTATCAGCCCTCTAGTGAGGGACTCGGTGAATAGCGCATCCCGGCCGGCTAGCAAGAGGACTCGGTATGCCATCCTGGCCGCCATCCCATCTCATCACATCATCATATCATCATATATATATATACCATACCCGGCCCTCTAGTGAGGGACTCGGTGAACAATGCAGTGGAATGTGCACGAATACGTACCCGGCTCGGGACTCGGTGAAAGATGCATTGAGGCATGCACGAGCAGAGTAGTGAGAAACCATATGCACATAAATCATTTCCAGAGCCTCAATGAAATAGTACAAACGGACCGTCATTTGAAAGTCGGGACAAAAGTTATATCAAAAATCTTTCGGCGTTACTCGGAAACATATCAAACGGAATTTTAGAAATCATAACTACGTATCGGACTCATAAGTATACAAATCATCATTTCAGACTCAATAGATAAGTATATAATCACACTCGGGGGTCGGAAAAATAGTCATATTAAGTTCTTTCACAAATAGGTCGTTAGAACCAAACATAGAAAGTCGCGGGACCCACGGGCGAGCGTCAACCCAATCCGGGCCCGCCTATGAAAGTTACGAACCTTATTCACTTTAGGACTTCCCACGAACATATCGAAGCGATCCGAGCCCTTCTGTGAAAGTTACGGACGTTCGTAGTTTCGGAATCATTTAGGAACAAAACTCTTTTGAAAACGAAACCTTTATGCAACTTTTGAAATTTAATTATACAAATGACATAAGGACCATGATTTGACCACATTAAGAATACGAATATCAAGAGACCAATAAGAACCATAAACATGCTCGAATCACAAGAACAGAGTTACCTCGAGATTCGTGTCATAACTTACTTTCAACTAAGACATGCCAAAGGAAAGAAAGGTTGAAGCTTACATACCTCGTCTCGACTCCTACGCTAATCCGAATTTAAGTCTTGGCTTCTCGGAATCTAGTAACGACGTCATTAAGCATCAACCATTAGTCATAAGCACCGAAGGATTCAATTCCAAACCATTATTTTATCTACAAAAATTCGTGGGCAGCATTCTATAAATTCAACATCCGAGAATTTAACTCGGCTAAATCTTCAACAACAATACCAACAATCTTATAAACAACATTAATAATAAATTCAAAGCGCATTCTAACACTAACAACTCTTCTCCACACATTCGTCAACATTCCAATTACGTTCGATTCAACTACATACTTCAAGCTAACATCAACGCTTACACAATCAAGTATTAATCCGAAACCATTCAAACCAAATTCAAGAACGCTCCAACCAATCCGCACATTATTCAAACAATCCAACAACATACCAAGGAACCCGAAACCTTCCTAACTCAACACGAACAACCATAACATATTTCTTTCTTCCAAAACTCATAAGCTACATCAACAATCCACACGTTTACCACATTATTTCCATAAATTTCAAGAAAGCATATTAAGATCACATTAGCTTCCAAGCCCACACGATTTCAACTTCAATCTTGAACCATTAAACCTTCATTTTACATTATAACATTCATAACAACATCAACCAAACGCTAAACAAATTAGTTCTTCCTTACTACACAACACAACACACACGGCCAAATCCAACATACACGGCCAAACATCAACTCCAATATTTTATGAGTTTCATTCATTTCTATACATTACAACAACACACAAACATGCTAACTACAATTACTTCACCACTCTTACACAACACCCACCTATACACGTACACACACACACACGGCTACACTTTCACATGCATAATTTCATAAACTTCATTCATTTCCACATTCCACAACATGCACAAACCATGCATAACACATAAAAAAAGGAGTAAATCTTACCTTCTTCATTCACTTCTTCACTCGGCTAGAGTTGGTGAATTGCGACAACGAGCGATTTTCTTGTTCCAATAACTACTCCACGTTAACGAGGGCCTTTCAATTAGTAGGAAAGCTAAGAGAAAAGAATTTTTCATGATCAATATCTCTTGGCCCTTTCTCGGTTGAACATGGCCGAATGGCCTTTCATTTTCTTTCTCCATATTTCTTGAAGTTTCTTGAGTAAAAATGATGATGAAGATGATTTAATTATCATCTTATACTACCATATACACTTAATACATGTGGCCTATGGCCCACTCCTCACATGCACGGCCACATGGCCATTTTTTTCATGAAATTTTAGTTTCCAAAACTTCACTTTTGGCCCCATATTTCATGAAATATTAGTTTCCATAATTCCACTTTTAACCCCAAATTTTCCTTAATATCTCCATACCAATAACATCATAAGCGACTTATGCCTTACAACAAAGTCGGAAAATAGCCTTGTCCATAACTCGTCGCAACCAACTTAAAATATTCCGACGTACAAAATGCGGGATATAACATCCTTCCCCCCTTTAGAACATTCGTCCTCGAATGTTCAATTAGCCTCATAGGGTCTTATAGATCTCGGGTTTCCTTTACTACCCTAGCATGCGATTTCATCTACCAATCATATTTCTCTTTCATCTCCTTCTCAGGTTCGCAAGTCATTCCCTTTCTGTTATCATTCCGCCACGGTGCCTTAACGGAAGCTACGTCTTTAGCACGCAACCTTCTTGCCTTATGTACCATGTAGCAAAGCCTAATATATCTCGGGTTCAACTTTTTCTCGATTCCTTTGAAAGACTTTAATTGTCACTTTACCTTTTGCTCTTAGTCTCTGTCTTTGGAGTCGGTTGTCAAGTAGTGATGAAGTCCCCTCATATAATAACCTTCCCTAGCCGCTCCCGGCTTTGACTGTCATCAGCTGGTATAAGCCTAAAAGAATTCGGCATGTAAACTTACCCTCCTTTTAGCGACCAACTAATTCTGATCACTTTGCTTAGATCGTCTTACAATCTTTCTTTACCCGTCTTGTAACATTTTCAGCACATTGTCTCATGTCATTACCTTATCTTTAATCCGAACTCTTCTATCGTCCCTTTGCTCAGATCTTGCCCTCAACTTTCCCGTCACACGTGGTGTTGCAATCTTTACCTGAATATACGAAGGTGGTCAAATTATTCTAAGAACCGCCTCGACGTAGCTTCACTAATTCTTATGTTTCACTTTATCTTTGCCTCTCTTTCCTACCACCGGCATCGGAATACATCTTTGGTTCTACCATAACCATGTCCTGTTCATTTTCAGTACTAGCTCCATCTCGGTAATTCATCTTAAGCCATCCTAACATCCTTCCTTAATACACCCAAAATTCTCGTAACCATGTTGCTGTTACTAAATCCAAACCGCTTTCATTCAGCATTCGCTTGGTCTTATCCCTAGCATACAATACCCATAAGTAATATAACTGTCCCTGTACGGCTTGTATAAGGCATATTCACTCTTAGCCACGATCCGTCCTTCCCCTGGTTCATACTACTTCACGTATCCCCTCCGTACTAACATCCGCTGGTAGCCTATCTTGTCATACTCCTTTCCCTTCTTTTTTTTTTTTTTTGCACTTCCTACTATCGGAAATTTTCTATCATTAGCGAACACTCTATTGACCACATCTTAACCTCTAATTCAGCATAACCGTGTTATCCTTCACAATGTCTCCGTAAATTACCCGCTACTTTCCTTTGTCGTATTCTCCCCTCCTTTTTAAGCATTCACCTCCTAAGGTCGTATCATTTAAGACCTCCACGATTAATTTTTAGCACCATCCCAAGTGCCGTCCCGATTTCTACCCCTTTATTGCTGACTTTTAGATCTTACCAACTTATCTCAGCAAAGAACTTTATCTGTAGTCCAAGCGTCCGTATCCAAGATATTGTAGTGTCGATTGCCTTCGTCTTACACTTGCATTTCTCGTACCCGCTTCCCCCCTTTAGGGGTATACTTATACCATTACCCGATTATACTCCGCCCTATGTCCGTATTTCCAATCTTAATTAGGCGGTGCTTTTATTCCGACATTTTGGTTCCCGTTGCCGTTCGTTTACTCACTTTCTTTCTTTTCCAAATATCATTGTGTTAGGACTTTCCGAGTTTAACCTGTGATGAAAACAGCATCAACTTGCCTTATAACATTCGCGCCATTTATATTTTTTCTTCTCACTTGAACTTCGTTACCTTGTCCAATTAATGTCTTCCACATACCGCCACGTTGGTCACCGGGATGCACATATCCCTTGATCTAGCCATGTACAGGATATCTTGTGCATACCCATGTACACATATAATCTCTGCTATCTTGCTTACAAGATATCTCCAAACACTATTCCAACTCACCCTAATTCTAGAGCTGTGATGTACCTTTTTCCTCTTTATCGGTCTAATTCGCCCCGTTCTGCGCGACCTCTTAAGGTTTCTGCCCACTCCGCAGACTTTAATTCTCCTTAGATTACTCTCGCTTCTCATCTGCTTCTTACGTCTGAATTTGTAAGACTTTCCGAAAACTTCCCAGGGGGTCACCCATCCTGAAATTGCTCTCACTCCCGCTTAACTTTGAAACTCTGATGAAATACGATGCTTTAATGCTGATATGATCGCGTCCACTTCATCGCATGACCTTCAAAGACATAATCCGGAGTAAGTTGAAGCCTTTGCGTATTTCAACGTGCTCTCATAACACAATTACTATTTTAACCCTCCTATTTGGTACAAGATATTCGCTTTTCATTCACCGTGGATATGATTACTTTTTTGTCCTAAACTTGCCCGTATCCCGATGGCGATGAACTCACTTTGACCGTCATTACTTATAAGTACTTGGTTATCGGCCTTTGGATTTCTGCTCCCATTTTACCCCGTTCCTCATCTTTCCTATAACTGAGTCTTTCACATTCCCGTCACTTATAGTACTCGTATCCTTGGATACACGTGTCATGGTCTCTTACTATACTGTTATCTCGCTTTCTTCTCATTCCCTTCTTCCATTTACCCCTTTCTTTTCCTATGCCACTATCATTTCCGTTATTATATAACCCTTATTCCAAACCTTCCCTACAAAACTTGATAACCCTTCCTTATTCGTTCTACAACTCACTTTTCCGTTTCACACTTGCCGTTATATTCTAGCTACATAGATCACATCGTAGCTTTGGCCACTTTCTCATTAGGCTTTACTTATTTCATAACAATCTTCATCATGCTCGCATTATATCTTAGTCATGATCAACCCTACAATGTAACACTTCATAACCCTTTTCCTTTTTCTATCAACTTTATCCTTATCATTTCCACTATTGTATAACCTTATCTATACATTCATACAAAACTTAATTTTTCTCCCCCGTGCTCTTATCTTAATCGTACTATTACTTCTTTTAACATTCTAAGCTACATAGTAATTCATCCAGCTTTACTTGTCCATTCGGCTTTACTTAAATAACACTCCTACGATTCATATTACCCTTTTTGGGATCAATCCGATAGATTACAAACCCTTTCCAAATTCTTTTCACCATGTCGATTTCGAACTTCTAATTACTATTATGCTCAATTCAACAATTAACTTCTTTCTCGATGTCGGCCGTACTCGTAACTTAGTCAATCAATCCTTTTTATCATTACTATTGGCTCGACCTTTCCAGACATACCACAAACCTATACCTCATTCTCTCTTTATTTCTGGAAAAATTTCGGCAGAGTTTCCTCTGTAACTGTTACTATCTCAAAACCTGTACACAGGAAATACCAACAATGCCTCACAGGGCCAACATATATATATATATATATATCATATCATATCATATCACAGCCACACAGGGCTCCCAATATCATCAACAGTACAAAAATAATGAAACTACCTCGTATACACAACTCAAACAGCACCTGTTACACTTCCTTGTTTACTTTCCCTTTTGGTCTTCAACATGTATTTCAATCGTACTTCGATATCTTACCTAACATATGTCTTGCATACCTTTGCTTACCTGCGTACTTCGTAGCTTCCAATATCATTAGTCGCTTTCTTCCGTCGATGCCATTTCTCTGCTGAAGTCAAAGGTCAGCGCAAATAATCTCATTTCCTATAACTTGGCTCTATGGCACGATCTAAGATATCAAAGAAGAGTAACCATCCTAGATGCCCGTAGCCTCCTATTTATAAATGTGGCGCGCTTCACACCATAAACAGGACTCTACCGGACACGACTTTGCAGACAACCCCCAAGACGAACCACTCTGATACCAATTTGTCACACCCTAGTTTCCCCTAGGGCGTGATGGGCACCCGACCTTTATTTAGGGCCGAGCGAACCCGCCGACTCACATAATGTTCATAATCACGCTGACTTTCCAAATCATGACACGAATACATAGCGATAATTTTTTCGAAACATAATATACTTCTTTTTACCTTTCTTGAATTAAAGGGAATTGTAACATATAGAAACATATAGAACTTATAATACAACGCAAAATGACATAGGCTTACATACAATAACCGATACATCTTATGGAGCAAAGTCTCTACAAACATGAAACCATAACATGATAATCCGACATGATTCCGGAAGAAATGGGCTCCTAATCCCGCTGGAACGTCTTAATAATATCATGATCCAAGATAACATAAGCTAATCCAATACTCTCGACTCTCCAAGGTCTACACAACGTCAATAAATAGCGAATATTAGTCATAAACACCGAAGAATCCAATTCCACGCCATTACTTTTTCTACCCAAATTTAACATCTTCTATAATCGGACATCCCCGAGAATTCAACTCGGCTAAATCAACAACAACCAAACCAACAAGCATGATAACGATACCCATAAGTGATTCAAAATGCATCCAAACATTAATAATTCCTTTCTACACAATTCGACGACATTTCATTTATATTCAAACAAACTACATACGATCAATTCAATACCAATACTCATATATTCGATTACTAATCCGCAACCATTCACACATGATTTAAGAACGCTTTAAGCAATCCGCAAAATATTCAAAACATTTCCAACAATGTACTACTCCACCCGAAACTCTCTATTACATTCTCAATAAGAACATCACCAACACAATTGTTTCTTTCAAATTCATAAAATCACAATCCATTCGTTAATAACTTCATTTTCATAAATTCAAGAAAGCATATTATAGTCACATTACCTTCCAATTCAGCCCACATAATTACAACTTCAATCTTGAATTATTAAGCCTTCATTTTACATTATAAAATTCACAACAACACCAACCAAACACTAAATGAATTTAATTCATCATTATACATATATATACACACGGCCCCAACAACATCCACACTTCAATTTAAATCGTTCAACTTTCATTTGCATCACATAATCCACAACACAACAACCAAATTACACTAAGTATAAGTAAGTCATTCCTTGTCTTACCAAAACAGCCCACTCACGGCTTGGACAATTATTCCAACATCAACACACATGACTTTTACACACCTCACATCCCATCATGTTCGAACCATTCACATATATATATACAACATCAACCAAACACTAATTAACATCTAGTTCATTGTTCCTTCACCAAACACCCATGCAAGACAACATACACCATATTTTCATGATTTTTATCCGTTTCTACATACTACAACACGTGCAAATCATCCATAAGACACGAGAATAAGATTGAACCATACCTTGTTTCCACAGTTCTTCACACGGCTAGACTTCCATGTGGCAACAGACGAGCGGTTTTCTTATTCCAACAACTACTCCACGTCGACGAGGGCATTTCAATTAGTAGGAAACTTAGGAGAAAATAATTTTTCGGACATCACCCTCGGAATTCATATCAAGCCATGGCCGTGGGTTTTTTTCTCCTTCTCTTTTTTGTTTTTCTTGAAATTTCTAGAGCAAGAAACATAAGTGGTCTTTCATTGACCAACACACATATATGTATATAATTAAATGGGCACATAATCACACTTTTCTAGAAATTTCATGGATGATGAATAAAAATTGCTTTTCATGACTTAGCCATGTGTTTCACAAATCATGTGCATGGCTACATGATAAATTTTTTGCATGAAATTCGCGGGACCCTTTTAACCCCAAATTTTCCTTAACATTTCCATCCAATGAAATCATAAACGACTTTGTGCATTAAAACAAAATCGGAAAATAGTCTTACTCTTAACTTTTCACACTTGTCTCGGAATATCCTGACGTACGAAATACGGGATATAACAGAAGTGATCCGAGCCCTTCTGTGAAAGTTACGAACGTTGGTAGTTTCGGAATCATTTAGGAACAAAACTCTTTTGAAAACGAAACCTTTATGCAACTTTTGAAATTTAATTATACAAATGACATAAGGACCATGATTTGACCACATTAAGAATACGAATATCAAGAGACCAGTAAGAACCATAAACATGCTCGGATCACAAGAACAGAGTTACCTCGAGATTCGTGTCATAACTTACTTTCAACTAAGACATGCCAAAAGAAAGAAAGGTTGAGCTTTACATACCTCGTCCGACTCCTACGCTAATCTGAATTTAAGTCTTGGCTTCTCGGAATCTACAACGACGTCATTAAGCATCAACCATTAGTCATAAGCACCGAAGGATTCAATTCCAAACCATCATTTTATCTACAAAAATTTGGGCAGCATTTCCCCTATAAATTCAACATCCCCGAGAATTTAACTCGGCTAAATCTTCAACAACAATACCAACAATCTTATAAACAACATTAATAATAAATTCAAAGCGCATTCTAACACTAACAACTCTTCTCCACACATTCGTCAACATTCCAATTACGTTCGATTCAACTACATACTTCAAGCTAACATCAACGCTACACAATCAAGTATTAATCCGAAACCATTCAAACCAAATTCAAGAACGCTCCAACCAATCCGCACATTATTCAAACAATCCAAACAACATACCAAGGAACCCGAAACCTTCCCAACTCAACACGAACAACCATAACATATTTCTTTCTTCCAAAACTCATAAGCTACATCAACAATCCACATGTTTACCACATTATTTCCATAAATTTCAAGAAAGCATATTAAGATCACATTAGCTTCCAAACGGCCCACACGATTTCAACTTCAATCTTGAACCATTAAACCTTCATTTTACATTATAACATTCATAACAACATCAACCAAACGCTAAACAAATTAGTTCTTCCTTACTACACAACACAACACACAGCCAAATCCAACATACACGGCCAAACATCAACTCCAATATTTTATGAGTTTCATTCATTTCTACACATTACAACAACATACAAACATGCTAACTACAATTACTTCACCACTCTTACACAACACCCACCTATACCCGGCCATACACACACACACGGCTACACTTTCACATGCATAATTTCATAAACTTCATTCATTTCCACATTCCACAACATGCACAAACCATGCATAACACATAAAAATGAGGAGTAAATCTTACCTTCTTCATTCACTTCTTCACTCGGCTAGAGTTGGTGAATTGCGACAACGAGCGGTTTTCTTGTTCCAATAACTACTCCACGTTAACGAGGGCCTTTCAATTAGTAGGAAAGCTAGGAGAAAAGAATTTTTCATGATCAATATCTCTTGGCCCTTTCTCGGTTGAACATGGCCGAATGGCCTTTCATTTTCTTTCTCCATATTTCTTGAACTTTCTTGAGTAAAAATGATGATGAAGATGATTTAATTATCATCTTATACTACCATATACACTTAATACATGTGGCCTATGGCCCACTCCTTACATGCACGGCCACATGGCCATTTTTTTCATGAAATTTTAGTTTCCAAAACTTCACTTTTGGCCCCATATTTCATGAAATATTAATTTTCATAATTCCACTTTTAACCCCAAATTTTCCTTAATATCTCCATACCAATAACATCATAAGCGACTTATGCCTTACAACAAAGTCGGAAAATAGCCTTGTCCATAACGCGTTGCAACCAACTTAAAATATTCCGACGTACAAAATGCGGGATATAACACGATGTGATGCGGGTCTGATAATGCCGAGTTTGTAGATGAAACTCTCGAGTCCCGCATGGGTTACAATTCGTTAATATTCGAACGTGTGTGTACCAGTGATGGAAATGCCTTGCCTTGCATTACATTTCATACCATTGCATAGAACATTATCTCCTTGATTTCTTGGTTGTTGATTCGCTTGATTGGTTACCTGTTTTATTCTAAATGCTTACTTGGAAACTTAACAGACTTATGGATTAGAAGCTTTTACCTAGGCTAGCCTTATATTATTATGATTATTGAAATATTGTTCTTTTGTGGACTAATAGTGGTTAAGTGTGGAAGTAGTAATCGTAGGACAACCCTTATCTCTGTTTTTGTTAGGGTCAGTCGATGATGCTACCGAGTACACGTTGTTTCTCTTACTCACTGTTACGGCCCGTACTTTGTACGTTTGGATATTTCGAAGTCGTCGTGGAAAGTTACGGGCGAGACGATTTTCAAAAATTATTTTAATGCCAGTGGCTATGAATGTTGCTTATGAACATTTTTAGTACGGGAATATTGTGAGAGGTTGAGGGCGAAAAAAAGAAAAATTCGCAAAATGGGCCGTGGAAATAATGCGGAAGGTTAGGGACGAAATGGTAATATTGAGCCAAGGCTAGGGGTAAAATGGGAATTTTCCAAAGTTTAAGAAAAATTCAAGAAAAGGCCAAGTGGCCGTGAGTGTGTATATGTACATGTGTGGGTCCCACTTTTGTATAGCCATGTGATTGTATACATGGGTCAAGCTTGCATGGCAAGACTTAGATTATTCTTCATATTTGAAGAAATTTCTAGAAAAGAAATGAAGGGGCCATGTGCCTATAATTTTACTTGGAGGGCCTAATTATATATATGTATAGATAAGTGGTGGAGAGGAATATAAATAAGAAGACATATTCATCTTTTATATACTTGGAAAGTTCAAGAAAGACTTGGAGAAAAACAAGAAAAGGAAGAGTCCATTCGGCCATGGAGTTGGCCGAATAGGTTCATGGAAAAAAAGGCCAAGAAAAATTGATCTCTTCTAGCTATTCAATCAATTCAAGGGTGTTCTTCAACATAGCATGGTTATTAGAACAAGAAAAACAAGAATTCTTGCAAGGAGCAACTTGGGACAAGGAAGAAGACAAGTAGAAAAAGGTAAGAACTAACCTTCTTTCCTATGTTATGGATGCTTGTGAACGATGTAGTGTGGAGAAATGAATAAAGATCATGAAGGGGTGTTGCAAGTGGTGGCCGTGGGTTGGTGTGGTTGGAGTAGGCATGAGGAATAAATTCTATTTAGTGTAATTTGATTGTTGTGTGTGTTGTGAAGTGTAGAAAATGAATGAAACCCATGGAAATTATGAAAAATGGAAGTTGAATGAAAAATGGATGAAGTTAGAAAATTTCCCATGTAGCCGTGTGGTATATTGGCAATGGAATAGTAATGGAATTATTTTGTTTAACATGCTAATGGTGTTGCGGTGGCCTTGCGGTGTAAATGGAAGAATGCTAGCCAAAATTTGCATGAAAATTTGTTGTTGAGTTGTTGTAGGAAGATTAGTGAATTTATGGTAGATTTATGATATTATGGAAATGAAGTCTTTAAGATGCAAATCATGATTATGTTTGATGAAATTGGAAGATGGAAACATGTTATGAATGTGTATGTTGGAGATTAGAAGTTTTGGATGAATTATGGTTTTGGTGAGAAATTTGTATATTTTGTACATCTTATGAATATTTTGTAAAATGATATTGGAATGGTTGTGATGAGTAATGAGTATGGAAAATATTGATATTGATTTGAAATTGTGAAGTTGGAAAGTAAACTAGTTATGTCATGTTGTGGTTTGTAGTGATTATTGATGTTCTTGGTATTGTTGTTGGTATAGTTGTTGTTATTTTGGCCGAGTTCCATTCTCGGGTTGTTTTGATTGAAATTGGGCCGAGCCATATTCTCGGGATGTTGTATTTACAGGGAAGGTGCTTTGCCGAAATTCCGGCGGAGACAAGAACTAATTCAAGGTTGGAATTTCGGGCTTCATGAATAGTAAATGGCAAACATGACCAAATCACAGATTTTGGCGAACTTTGGACGAGGATTTGGAGTACGTAAGCGGCGAGAAAAAGGTACGTAAGGCTCTCCCCTTCTTTCTTTGGCATGTCTTAGATATCGTAGGCTTGAACATGTATCTCGGGGACCGCTCTAATCTTAGAAATTTGAGTTTGAATTTAGTTACTATTCATGCAATAAGATTGAATTAAATAAGTTATGTTTTAAGGTAAAGAAATGTTGAAATGTTCGTAACTCTTGGAAATGAAACCGGAATGCTTTGAAACTTTCGAGGGTAAACCAATGAGACTTAGTGGCCACGTTTTTATGTTAGTTACCCGACTTGACCGAGGTGGGCCCACATTCCCCGAGACCTAGTTGTATTGTTTTATTTATTTTATTTCCGTACGATAATCAATGACAACTATTGGTTAATGTTCTGTGTTTGCTAAACGTATCCGGTAACTCAGGTATGTGTATTCTGATGTGACCGTTCTGATTGAAACACTTCGATACGAATGATCCAACAGGAATATTTTGATATAGGCAGTCTGATGTAAATATTTTGAAATAGGAGTTCTGACATAAGTGTTGTGATATAAGTATTTGATATAAGTACCTTGATATGAATATTCTCTATAAGCCTTAATGTTCTTCGTGTACGACCCCGGATCGCTTGAAAAGTCCGAAGAGATTTCTGTATATCAAGTGCTCATAACTTTCTGATATTCTTGCGGAAGAATCCGAGACTTGTTTCGAATCTTTGGATGACGAGAAAGTGATTTGTCTATTGAGTCCGGTCTTATATGCATATGTTTACGCACTACTGTTCGTGCGCGACTCAATGTATCTTTCACTGAGTCCCGGGCCAGGGCACGTTATGACCTCATGCGTACGTTATGATACGATTCTGATTCACTGAGTCCCGGGCCAGGACATGTTCTCGTGCGCACTTCTTTGCATATATTCACCGAGTCCCTCGTACTTGCGGGCCGGGACACGTTATCTGTATGTGATTATGATGTGATGTTGTGGGGATGGTGGCCAGGATGGCACATGACTATTATTCACCGAGACCCGCAGTAGAGGGCCGGGACACGTTATGTATACATGATTCTGACATGCATGATTTTACCTACCGAGTCCCTGAATAAAGGGCCGGGACACGTTATGTACATATGATTTTTGATATGCATGATCTTAATCACCGAGTCCCTTAGTAAAGGGCCGGGACATGCTATTTGCATATATGATGCCTGATTCTGCTATACATGATCCTATTCACCGAGCCCCTCATTGGAGGGCCGGGACACGTCATACACATATGAGATTTATGATTTTGATATGCATTCTGTATTCTGTCCGACATATGTCAACCGAGCCTTACGTACGTTCGTACTCGTCCGATGTATGCCGACATACGTACGATTTGTAAGTTCTGTATTTTGTCCGTTATACGATATCATCTGGACATTCTGTACGTTTGATATTCCGTCCGATATATGATCGCATCTGAGTGTTCTGTACGTTTTGCTCCGTCTGACGTATGACATCACCGCGTATGTTCGTACCTTCGCACCTCTTCGGACATGCGGTCTGGGAACGCAAGTTAAGCAGTTTAGGTATTCTGATTGGTTATTTATTGTTCTGTATACCTTCGGCTTATGAAACAGGTATGTACGAATTGTGTCTGAAAGGTATGTGTACGGTACTCGATATATATATGTGTATAAGTATTTGATGGGTCCATGCATTCGATTACGGTCTTGCTTATTTGTGTTGCATGCCTTACGTACTCGGTACATATTCCGTCGACCCCCACGTCTTCGGGGGTGCGTTTCATGCCGCGCGGTACTCCCGGATGAGCCGATGAGGTTATAGCGGATGTTCCGGCGGAGGTGGCAAGCTCCATTTTCCGAATGCTGCCGAGTCGAGTACGTACGATTTGATTTTCTGGATCTGTATTAGAGACTTTGCAGACAGCGTGTGGGTATGATATGTCAGTCTGTCAGCGGCTCCATCAGCCGATATGTTAATTTGCGTTATGTATTAAATTTTGTATAATTACAGATTTTGTAAAATATGAAAGCTTTAATATGTGTTTCATGATTATTCGATTTATAGATTTATAAAAAAAAAATTTGTGTGCTTGAAAGGAGTCTGTGGGTTCGCTCGGCTCCGGATGTGGGGTCGGGTGCCCATCACGTCCCATGGAATTGGGGCGTGACAAAGTGGTATCAGAGCGAGGTCTGTCCGTGGGGTTGTCTGCAAAGTCGTGTCCGGTAGAGTCTTGTTTATGGTGTGTAGCGCGCCACATCTATAAACAGGAGGCTACGGGGCATTTAGGGACTGTTGACCTTCTTTCTGTCATAGATCGTGCGATAGAGCCAAGTCATAGGAGAATGAAATAAGAAATTCCATATGAAAGCCTTGCATACGACGAAGGGAGGCAAGCAACGGTATGGAAAGGCCATAAGGGCAAATTTGGAAATATCAACGGATAGTTCGGATGTGATATATGGCTGTATGTACTGTAAAGGTATTGTCGGCATTTGCAACGTATAGATTTCGAGCAATAAGAGTTTGTAAAGGTGACATAGAAGGCCGAAAATGGTAAAATGGTAATTGCATAAGAAAAGACGTGTTACGGGGGTATCCCGGGATCTGTAAGGCCTTGACTAGCCCCAGCTCATGTAGTAAAGGTCATACGAGGAAATTAACGTGAATATATCAGCATTAAGATATCGAAATCCACCAAAGTCTCGGAGTTAAGCGTGCTGGGGCCAGGACGATTCTGAATGGGTGACCCCCTGGGAAGTTTACGGAAAATTTTCACAAATGTGGATCCAAGGGACAAGTGAGAAATTAGAGTGTACAAGGTGGTTGGAGACCAAAAAAAAAAAAAAAAAAGGCTACGCAGCACGCGACAGGTTCGATCAAAGAAGAAATGGAAAGTACGCTACGATTCTGAAATTTGGATAGGCTTGAACAGTGTCTGGAAGTGTTTTGTGGGCTAGTTGATACTAATGATATGTGTGTATGTATATGAATATGTATGATATCTTGTATGTGAGACAATCGACGGAAAGTAAAAGGAAAACGTATGATAAGAAATCTTGCTATGTTGTGCGCGGAATTGGAAAGAAGGGCCGTTGGTGCAAAAGGAAACCCCCTCCCAAAGCGCCACGAGACCCCATAAGGTCAGTTGAACATTCGAGGACGAATGTTCTAAAGGGGGGGAGGATGTTACGGCCCGTACTTTGTACGTTTGGATATTTCGAAGTCGTCGTGGAGAGTTACGGGCGAGACGATTTTCAAAAATTATTTTAATGCAAGTGGCTATGAATGTTGCTTATGAACATTTTTAGTACGGGAATATTGTGAGAGGTTGAGGGCGAAAAAGGAAAACTCGCAAAATGGGCCGTGGAAATAATGCGGAAGGTTAGGGACGAAATGGTAATATTGAGCCAAGGCTAGGGGTAAAATGGGAATTTTCCAAAGTTTAAGAAAAATTCAAGAAAAGGCCAAGTGGCCGTGAGTGTGTATATGTACATGTGTGGGTCCCACTTTTGTATAGCCATGTGATTGTATACATGGGTCAAGCTTGCAAGGCAAGACTTAGATTATTCTTCATATTTGAAGAAATTTCTAGAAAAGAAATGAAGGGGCCATGTGCCTATAATTTTACTTGGAGGGCCTAATTATATATATGTATAGATAAGTGGTGGAGAGGAATATAAATAAGAAGACATATTCATCTTTTATATACTTGGAAAGTTCAAGAAAGACTTGGAGAAAAACAAGAAAAGGAAGAGTCCATTCGGCCATGGAGTTGGCCGAATAGGTTCATGGAAAAAAAGGCCAAGAAAAATTGATCTCTTCTAGCTATTCAATCAATTCAAGGGTGTTCTTCAACATAGCATGGTTATTAGAACAAGAAAAACAAGAATTCTTGCAAGGAGCAACTTGGGACAAGGAAGAAGACAAGTAGAAAAAGGTAAGAACTAACCTTCTTTCCTATGTTATGGATGCTTGTGAACGATGTAGTGTGGAGAAATGAATAAAGATCATGAAGGGGGTGTTGCAAGTGGTGGCCGTGGGTTGGTGTGGTTGGAGTAGGCATGAGGAATAAATTTTATTTAGTGTAATTTGATTGTTGTGTGTGTTGTGAAGTGTAGAAAATGAATGAAACCTATGGAAATTATGAAAAATGGAAGTTGAATGAAAAGTGGATGAAGTTAGAAAATTTCCCATGTAGCCGTGTGGTATATTGGCAATGGAATAGTAATGGAATTATTTTGTTTAACATGCTAATGGTGTTGCGGTGGCCTTGCGGTGTAAATGGAAGAATGCTAGCCAAAATTTGCATGAAAATTTGTTGTTGAGTTGTTGTAGGAAGATTAGTGAATTTATGGTAGATTTATGATATTATGGAAATGAAGTCTTTAAGATGCAAATCATGATTATGTTTGATGAAATTGGAAGATGGAAACATGTTATGAATGTGTATGTTGGAGATTAGAAGTTTTGGATGAATTATGGTTTTGGTGAGAAATTTGTATATTTTGTACATCTTATGAATATTTTGTAAAATGATATCGGAATGGTTGTGATGAGTAATGAGTATGGAAAATATTGATATTGATTTGAAATTGTGAAGTTGGAAAGTAAACTAGTTATGTCATGTTGTGGTTGTAGTGATTATTGATGTTCTTGGTATTGTTGTTGGTATAGTTGTTGTTATTTTGGCCGAGTTCCATTCTCGGGTTGTTTTGATTGAAATTGGGCCGAGCCATATTCTCGGGATGTTGTATTTACAGGGGAGGTGCTGCCGAAATTCCGGCAGACAAGAACTAATTCAAGGTTGGAATTTCAGGCTTCATGAATAGTAAATGGCAAACATGACCAAATCACAGATTTTGGCGAACTTTGGACGAGGATTTGGAGTACCGTAAGCGGCAGAAAAGGTACGTAAGGCTCTCCCCTTCTTTCTTTGGCATGTCTTAGATATCGTAGGCTTGAACATGTATCTCGGGGACCGCTCTAATCTTAGAAATTTGAGTTTGAATTTAGTTACTATTCATGCAGTAAGATTGAATTAAATAAGTTATGTTTTAAGGTAAAGAAATGTTGAAATGTTCGTAACTCTTGGAAATGAAACCGGAATGCTTTGAAACTTTCGAGGGTAAACCAATGAGACTTAGTGGCCACGTTTTTATGTTAGTTACCCGACTTGACCGAGGTGGGCCCACATTCCCCGAGACCTAGTTGTATTGTTTTATTTATTTTATTTCCGTACGATAATCAATGACAACTATTGGTTAATGTTTGTGTTTGCTAAACGTATCCGGTAACTCAGGTATGTGTATTCTGATGTGACCGTTCTGATTGAAACACTTCGATACGAATGATCCAACAGGAATATTTTGATATAGGCAGTCTGATGTAAATATTTTGAAATAGGAATTCTGATTTAAGTATTGTGATATAGGTATTTGATATAAGTACCTTGATATGAATATTCTCTATAAGCCTTAATGTTCTTCGTGTACGACCCCGGATCGCTTGAAAAGTCCGAAGAGGTTTCTGTATATCAAGTGCTCATAACTTTCTGATATTACTGCGGAAGAATCCGAGACTTGTTTCTGAATCTTTGGATGACAGAAAGTGATTTGTCTATTGAGTCTGGTCTTATATGCATATGTTTCTGCACTACTCTGTTCGTGCGCGACTCAATGTATCTTTCACTGAGTCCCGGGCCAGGGCACGTTATGACCTCATGCGTACGTTACGATACGATTCTGATTCACTGAGTCCCGGGCCAGGACATGTTCTCGTGCGCACTTCTTTGCATATATTCACCGAGTCCCTCGTACTTGCGGGCCGGGACACGTTATCTGTATGTGATTATGATGTGATGTTGTGGGGATGGTGGCCAGGATGGCACATGACTATTATTCACCGAGACCCGCAGTAGAGGGCCGGGACACGTTATGTGTACATGATTCTGACATGCATGATTTTACCTACCGAGTCCCTGAATAAAGGGCCGGGACACGTTATGTACATATGATTTTTGATATGCATGATCTTAATCACCGAGTCCCTTAGTAAAGGGCCGGGACATGCTATTTGCATATATGATGTCTGATTCTGCTATACATGATCCTATTCACCGAGTCCCTCATTGGAGGGCCGGGACACGTCATACACATATGAGATTTATGATTTTGATATGCATTCTGTATTCTGTCCGACATATGTCAACTTCTGAGCCTTCTGTACGTTCTGTACTCTGTCCGATGTATGCCAGCATCTGTACGATTTGTAAGTTCTGTATTTTGTCCGTTATATGATATCATCTGGACATTCTGTACGTTTGATATTCCGTCCGATATATGATCGCATCTGAGTGTTCTGTACGTTTTGTGCTCCGTCTGACGTATGACATCACCGCATGTTCTGTACCTTCTGCACCTCTTCGGACATGCGGTCTGGGAACGCAAGTTAAGCAGTTTAGGTATTCTGATTGGTTATTTATTGTTTTGTATACCTTCGGCTTATGAAACAGGTATGTACGAATTGTGTCTGAAAGGTATGTGTCTGGTACTCTGATATATATGTGTATAAGTATTTGATGGGTCCGTACGTTCGATTCTGTCTTGCTTATTTGTGTTGCATGCCTTACGTACTCGGCACATATCCGTGACCGACCCCCCTCGTCTTCGGGGCCGCGTTTCATGCCGCGCAGTACTCCCGGATAGAGTCGATGAGGTTATAGCCAGATGTTCCGGCGGGAGGTGGCAAGCTCCATTTTCCCGAGTACCGCCGAGTCGAGTACGTACGATTTGATTTTACGGATGTATTAGAGACTTTGGGCCGGCGTGTGGGTATGATATGTCGGTCCGTCGGCGGCTCCATCGGCCCGATATGTTAATTTGCGTTATGTATTAAATTTTGTATAATTACAGATTTTGTAAAATATGAAAGCTTTAATATGTGTTTCATGATTATTCGATTTATAGATTTATAAAAAAAAAAAAAAAATTTGTGCTTGAAAGGAGTCTGTGGGTTCGCTCGGCTCCGGATGTGGGGTCGGGTGCCCATCACGTCCCATGGAATTGGGGCGTGACACTCACTCTACACTTGCTAGACATTTTTTTGGTGTACAGAGTCTATCCCTAGCCTAATGTGGTTTGAGGCTTCGCTGATTGTTGAGGAGCCTGTCTTGGTGGATTCGGGGTGAACTGCTAGCTGATCTATGGCACCAGATTCTTCTTCTTCTTCTTTTACTTATTCATCTCTCCTTATTTCAGACAGTGTATTAGCTATTATCTCAAACTTGTAACGGTTTCTTAGTGGTTCTTATACTAGTGACGCCAAGTTTTCAGTGGTTATACTTATTCATATTTATGATTATGAGACTTAGTTTATGACTCTTAAATTACTTTATTTCTTTACGTACGCATAATATACTTGTTAAAATTGGGCTTAATCGATTTGTGGATAGTTACGCCTACCGGTTGGGGGTAGGTGCATTCACGATTTGGAGATTTGGGCCGTGACAACGTGCACCTGCATTTCCATCAGACCATCCATAGGGCATGTAATGTATGAATATGCAAATTAACAATGTGCACCTATGCGTTCCAATCAAACAGTCCATAGCGCATGTAACCTATAAATATGCAAATGTGTAATGTGCACCTATGCGTTTCAATAAGACTGCCATAGGACATGTAACGCATGAATATAAAAATATGGACCAATGCATTTCAATCAGACTTTCGAGAGGGCATGTAACGTATGAATATAAAAGTTAACAATGTGCACCTGTGCATTTCAATCTCATCATCCATAGGGTATGTAAGATATGAATATGCAACAAACTATTCCCTTATCACGTACATATATAAAAGTAGACAGTTTGGATTCATAAGATCTTTATTGATTAACTTATGGAAGCTTTATACATCATCTTGTCATGCCACAAAATCCATTCTAGTGCTATAGGCATCTGATGCTACAGAATCACCCTATAAAGTAAAGTAAACATTTATCTAAATTCAGTTACTGGTTCATGATGCATAAATTAGATAATAACTATGTCATGTGCCTTCTTATAGACACTTCATTTAGTTTTTCCACTCCTAGGCTGGAGGTTTCAGATTACTGTCATTGGGTAATAGTTCCTACTTAACATGAATCATATCGATACGTTCCAGATTACCGTTCTTGGATTATAGTTCTTTTCCTATGAATAATTATATCGACATATCTATTCTAAGTCTTTCACAAGAGTAAGATCATTCAGGTGATATTGTTAAATTTTTAATAGGATCTTTTCATAGCCTGGATTGCGGATGAGCTTCCATATTTTGGAAATTAAAAGTAGTATCTACTTTTATTGTCCTACAATATGTTTATATAATTGAAACCTTACACCAAGATTTACACTCATAAACGAGCTTCATGTGAATCATGTGTTCTACTAGTTGGATCTTCGTGGTTTGTTCTGATTTATTAGGCATACGAGACACGTCTAGCCAATTGCAGAAGATGGTCCTAAGAGCTTAAGAAGAGAACTAGTGTAGAAGTTCCAAAGGTCTTGAGTAAGAATAATAAGAGTAGTAAGTATGGATGTCTATATCGTATTCGTCTTCTTTGGCATTACTTCCTATCATATGTTTCCCTTCTTATATCGATTCA
>NW_026718280.1:0-13369 GCF_029784015.1 Lycium ferocissimum
GAGCCTCGGGAACCACAAGGTAAGTTTTATCATGATTTTAGGTTGAATTCAAGTCCCTAATCTCTTTCACTTGAGTAAACCCATCTCAAGGTTCGAAGAATTCAAGATTTTGAAACCCTCTTGGCTTCAAAGCTCAAGTCTTTAATTCAAGTTTTGGAGCGACTAAGGTATGTAGAGTTACTATCTACGTGTGGGAACATCATTGTTTCTTCCCACGCCTCATAATCTATAAATTTTGATTCTCTACTAAAACTAGGGTTTACATACCATGTTGGGATAACCCTAGGTCCATGTCCATGATTATACTACGTATGAATTGTTATAATCCCCATCATTGAGTTCTTAATATTTCTTTATGATTATTGAGAATCCGTCCGTAATCCATGAAAAACCCATATATCTCATTCCATGGGTTCATGTACGCTAGTTATGATATATTATGCTATTTTCAAGAAAATACTATACATGTTTTACAAGTTCAGCGCAAGCAAGTTATAATTTATGATATCCATGTACAAGTAAGTTATATTCATGAAAACCATGTACAAGTAAGTTATATTCATGAAAACCATGTACAAGCAAGTTATGATTCATGAAAACCATGTATAAGCAAGTTATGATTCATGAAAACTATGTACAAGCAAGTTATGTTTCATGATATACTATGGGCAGCAAGTGCCACTATTTTACATGTTCATGTTTTTGGGAGTTGCTTTAATCACCGAGGAAGGCTTCGTATGCCCGAAACTACGTAGCCACCGTAGGATGAGGATCGCTCCACCCATGTCCCGACGATCTCATAATGACCGGATCCTTTCATATTTTATTAAATCTCGTATTGTTCCCGGCAAGTGACCGAGTGTTTCCGGCGCGGGACGCAAGCACTGCCATGGATCGGTTATAAGTTATTGCTCTCCCTACTTATGATATTTTTACCATGTTATATATATATATATATATATATATATATATATATATATGTATGTATCCGTGCTTATGCTCGTGCTCATGTTCATGTCCCGAGTTTCGTTTCGATTCTTACCATGTTATTCGATGTCCCATGTTATTTCTTTCGATTGCTTTATACCGGACATTCAATCTTTGACGTCCCCTTTTATTGTCCGGGGCACTGCATTTCACGATGCGGTACCGCGTGTACGGACACACGTACGCTCGCATGGGACGACGTTCGTATCGACTTATTGGTGAGCCCCATCTCATTCGGGGGTTTAGTCGTCCCTTTCTTATTTTATGATTAGTTATGCATCTAAGGTATCTTCGGGGGCCTTGTCGGAAGTATGTTTTCCGGTCGGACTCGTGATAGAGGTTTCATAGACTAGACAAGTCGGTTATGTTATGTCGGACGTTCGGAGTTGCATAGCCATTTTGGCTTATTCATGTTATTCCGCATTCATGATTTAAACAAGTGTTTCATTATATTATTATGACATCTCATGTTTTATAAAGGCTCGTCATGCATTCACGTTATATTCATTTTCATGTTATGCCTCATGATGATTCGACAAGCCATGTGGTTCGCTCGGTCACATGCAGTAAGGCACCGAGTGCCGTGTTTCGCCCAGGCCATGGTTCGGGGCGTGACAATACCCTTCATGGGTGACACCTTCAAGAGTACCCAATCGCCGATTTGGAACTCTAAGTATCGGCATCAATTATCCACATGTGACTTCTGTCGACTCTGGGCCGCTAATAACCTTTCCTGAATGAGCTTCACTTTATCAACTGCTTGTTGAATCATATCTGGGCCAATTAACTTAGTTTCACTAACATCAAATCAGCCACTAGGTGACCTGCACTTTCTGTCATACAGAGCCCCATACGGTGCCATTTGGATGCTAGAATGGTAGCTGTTATTATAAGCAAACTCAATAAGTGGCAGATGATCATCCCAGCTGCTCCTAAAGTCAATAACGCATGCCCGCAACATATCTCCTAGCGTCTGAATAGTACGCTCGGCCTGTCCGTCAGTCTGAGGGTGAAATGCTATACTAAGACTCACCTGCGTCCCCAATCCCTCCTGGAATGATCTCCAGAAGTTAGTTGTACTGAGCACCTCTGTCAGATATAATAGATGTGGGAACCTCGTGAAGTCCTACTATCTCCTTGATATATAACCTTGCACAGCCCTCAGCTGAATAAGTAGTTTTGACTGGGAGAAAATGGGCTGATTTTGTCAGCCTATCCACAATACTCCACATAGAGTCATATTTCCGTGGAATGCAAAGTAAGTCTGTAATGAAGTCCATATTCTGAAATCTTTAGCCTCATACATTACTTCTTGACTTCTTTAAAAGACTTTACTTGTCCTCCGCTCTTTAGCTCTTAATCTCTATCTTTAGAGTTAGTTATCAAATAGCGATGAAGTTCCCTCATATAATAACTTTATATAGCCGCTCTGTGCTTTAACTACCATCAGCTGGTATGATTCTGACATATTTTTGATTTGACATGTAAGTTCACCGTCATCAGTAACCAGCTTGTTCTGATCATCTCACTAGCCTTTATGTTTTACCTTGCCTTCTCCTCTCTTACCTTACAACGGGTATTGGGATAAATCTTTGGTTCAACCATGACCATGTCCTATTTGCCCTCAGTACCAACTCTATCTCGATAATTTGGCTTAAACCATTTTTACATTTTTCTGTAATGTACCCAAAATATCATAACTGCATTGTCATTATTGAATCCTTACTCCTCTTATCAAGTACTCACCCACTTGGTCTTACGCTTAACATACAAATATTCGTAGGTTGCATAACCATTCTTGTACAATTTGTTAGACATAATCTTTCCGTCTCCTGTTTCATTCTGCTTTACATATCTCATCCATACTAAAACTCGCTCGTCCTATTTTGTCATACTTCTTTCCCTTCCTCTATTCACATCCATCTTTTAACGTCATGTCATTCAAGGTCTCTACAAAAACTTCTCAACACTGCCTCAAATACCATCCTGACTTCTATCCATTTATTGCTGGCTTTCAGATCTTACTAACTTGTTTCAGCAAGGGGTCTCATTTGAAATTTAGGCATCCGCATCAAATATATTGTAGTGTCAATTGTTTCCATCTCACCCTCGCATTTCTCTCACCCGCTTCGCCCCTTAAGGGTGTACTTATACCGTTATCCGTTTATATTCTGCTCTAAGTCCTTATTTCCAATTTCAAATTCATTTGATCCTTCTTCCAATTCACTTGGTATACTGTACCTTATCCATGTCTTTTCCTTGTGATGTATAACTCTGATTATCCACGTACGAAACCTTAACAACATCACGAAGCGACGAGAACCTTTCTATATTTATAGTACAAAATTTCACCTGATAATCTGTACTTGAGTAATGCGACCAACGTAACAACCTATCCGAGGCCACATTCCACTCATTCCAACCAATTGTTAATTAGTACTTGTAGTCGTTCCAATCTCAATTAGGCAGCACTTATATTTCGACGATAAGTGTCCAAAGTCCTCTTGAAATATTATCTTTATTCCAACCTATATCATCTGTTTCCTTTGATGAGTTTATAATACGCTATCTGTTCCTCAAGCCTACCATCTTTGTCCCTTAAGGATTCTACTATTTTCGAGGTGAAGTCGTGTGCACGCAGTACCTCCTTATGCCTTATGTCTTTTCACCTTGTTGTGTACCAAACACTGGCTTTTAACTTACTCGAAAACATATCAAGTTCGTCTTAATAATGGTCTTATCTTATTACCATGTCGTCGTACTACACTTTTAAGTTCATAACTTTATATTCCTCTTACGTTCCATACTCGTACTCAATTAATTACGTCTATCTTGGGTGCTTCCTTTAGAATTTCCTTATCATTTCTCCCGCCTATGTCTATCTTTTATTCTGTACACGAGGAATCTTATGCTACCTCTGTATCGTTCGGAAAGCATCGCTTCTGCATAACCCCTTTCTCATTTTCAAAATTTATTTCATTCATCCCTACTTGTTCTTATCATATTAGTCATTTTCTAGCACCCACTCTACCCCGTTGCTCATCTTTTTTATAAGCGGGTCTTTCACAGTCCGAAGTCACTTATAGTACTCGTATCCTTGGCTACACATGTCATGATTTATTACTACACTGTTATCTCGCTCTCTTCTTATTTCCTTCTTCCAATTACCCTTTCTTTTCTTACGCTCGCTATCATTTCCGTTATTATATAACCCTTATTCCAAACTTCCCCTGCAGAACTTGATACGCCTTCCTTATTCGTTCTATAGCTCGCCTTTCCGTTTCACACTTGCCTTTATATTCTAGCTACATAGATCACATCATAGCTTTGGCCACTTTCTCACTAGGCTTTACTTATTTTCATAACCATCCCCATTATATTCACATTATATCTTACTCGCAATCAATCCTATAATGTAACACTTCTTAACCTTTTACCCTTTCTGGTCAACTTTATCCTTAATATCTCACAAGCTGTCTTATCAATACATTCATATCCGTCACAATTCTTTTCCTTTGTACTCTTGTTTTAATCATACTATTACTTCTTTTATCTATAAACTCGTCATAATTCATCCCTGCTTATCGATTCAGTCGGTACCTTAAATAACACTCCATCAAGATTTACCAGCCTTTTCTAAATCATCTCTTAGAATTACAAGCCCTCTCTAAATTTTTTTTTTTTTTACCATATCGGTATTGACCTTCTAATTACTATTACCCCCAATTCAGCAATTAACTTCTTTCTCGAGGTCAGCCGTACTCGCAACTTAGTCAAATTTTATCATTACTATTGGTATGACCTTTCAAGTCATATCACAAACCTATATCTCATTCTCTTTTTATTTCTAGGAAAATTTTGGCAGAGTTTCTTCTGCATTTCTTACTATCTCAAAACCTACATGCAGGGAATACCAACAATGCCTCACAGGGCCAACATATACATATGTATATATCATATCATATCACAGCCACACAGGGCTCCCGATATCAACAACGGTATAAAAATGATGAACTTACCTCATATGTCCAACTCAACTGCACCTGTTACATTTTCACCGTTTACTTTCCCTTTCAATCTTCAATGTCTAACTTTCTGTATGTGACTACTTTCCATACGAGATTTCAAAATTCCCCATAGTGACGAGAACACCTTGGTTGTCGTTCTTGCAAATACTTGGTTGACGGTCCGCTTATTTTTCGTTCGCTATTAGGTAATAATTTATAGCAAATGCACACATACATGGGAAATTTCAATAACGTCTCATATACCCGTAGTCGATCGGTCTCTGCGATACGGTAATCTATAAGGTGAAGTATGCTCCTCGTCATCGTCTACCGAGTAATGCGCTTGTCGGGCTTCATCATCTCGCCCGTACGAGTTCGAGGAACGTAGATAGCCGGACGACTCCCCGATTTCTGGAAAGCGGCCGGGGATAGGGGCGGAGTAATCCGTAAACTTTTACCGGGTAGTCGGCCCTAACGTAGTGCTCTGCCATAGGAGCAACCGGTACGGCCTCGGGAATCTCCTCCTGCGGTGTCCCCGAACGAATACTCGACGGATCGTATGTCCGCCGTCCCTCGGGGGTCCTCCTCACGGATGTCAAAAACTACGGAGGAATCGTCGGCCTGGGTCCTCTGAGGCGTCAGTCTCCATGGAATAACTGAGGCTCCTCCTGCTCGGTCCTGGAGCCTGGGGTCCTAAATCTACTCTAGGGGCCTTCTTAGCGCCCCCACTATCTGAAGCTGATCTCTTCATCTCTTGCCGGTGCGCACGTCTGCAGGAAAGAGGTCGAAGCGATGTTTCCTAGACTACGGCTCGCACGATCTAAAGACGGAAGGAAATATAACTTCCTAAATGTCTGTAGCTTCCTTGTTTATAGATGTGGTGCACAACACACCGATAAACAAGACTCTACTAGACACGGTCACGTAGACACTCGAGGATGGCTGCTGCGACACACTTTTGTCACGACCTAACCCCGTGGCCGCGACTAGTGCCGAAATTTGGACACTCGTATACACACACAGTTAGCTATAATCACCCCCATAACTAGCATGATAAGGGACTTATATAAAAAGGCAAGACGTCGTCTCGAGCGTCACATATATATACATATCACGACGCGCACTTTGTCTCCCGAGGAGTTACAACTCTCGACGCATAACATCGTACATAAGCGGCGAGGCTATCATAACATGTGGGAACGTCCCCTAAATATATACATGCAAGCGACAAGGCTGCCACTACATACGGTATCCCAAAACATATATATATATATACGCGAGCCGACAAGGCACGCCTACGAATGGGAACGTCCCAAAACATAAGTCATATACACAACTAAACAGCAACTATATACAAACCCACACATATGTCTACAGACCTCTAAGAGTGACAACAGTAACATATGACGGGACAGGGCCCCGCCGTACCCCTGGCTAAGCATATATATACAACAAAAGGATCTGTACCCAAAATATAGGCTCCGGAACAAGGGAGCACTCCAAGATAGCAGAATAGGTATCCTAAGCTGGCGGATCACCAAAACGAGCGTCTGTACCTGCTGTTATACCCCATTTTAATTGGAGTCAAAATGGTTTATAACATCCCGGTAATTCCGGGGTTAATTGAAGTTAAGGGAGTCGCCACCTAATTATTTATGGTGAATTAGGGCACCTAAAGTTAATTTAAATAATTATCTAAAGTTGATTTTATTTTTAAAGTCTACGAAACCAAAAAAAATTCTAGGTACGGGTTCAACTAATCTAGAGGGAAGGTATTAGGCATCCTCTAAATTCTATCAATAATGGTTAATCCGACCGAACTTATATTTAATTAGGCTATGTGTATTCAATAAGTGGCGAAACGACCTAGTAAGGACAATAGCTAAGTATTTAAACAGTTGATTAAAATGTTGTATCTTATATAGTAAGTCAAAATACTTGGTTAATATAACAGTCTCAAGGTAAACAAAAGTCTCATGTTTTAGACTTAAAAGAGTAGGTCCAAAAGTAAGTTTAAGAAATGGTTTAAAGTTGGTTAAAATAATTGTAGACTTCCATGACCGAGTATTGCAAGAATTCAAATTTCTTGTGCCTTAAATGGATCTAAACTGCAAGTATCTAGTTCATGTTAAAGAAAATTGATTATTTTGCAGCTAAAGAAAATAGTTCAACTCATCATTGTCTAGCTGGGACTCAAAGAACTAATATCTGATTTGGTAAAAAAAAAAAAAAAAAAAAAATTATCAGACACAAAATAGAAATAAAAGGTTAGTCACATAGGGAGTTTTTAAACACACTAACGAGCAAGTCAAAGGGATATAAAATGATAAAAGCCATTTTGGCTTTCATAAGGGGTAGCAATATTCTGCAAATTTTCCGCTCAAGCAAAGTAAGAGGGTAGACAATGCAGGGTGCGCGAACTCCGTAACAGGTGTCGTTGAGTTTCAAAGTGAAACTCTTCGGCTCCGGTTGTACATGCGAAACAAAGAGAAAAAAAAGTAAACATGAGGTAGAGAGGAATTTGATTCTTGTAAAGAAAGTTAATAGCAACACATTACTTACACTTAGACACATAGAGACATCCATATATTATTACCAAGAGACGTTATAGAGACTTATCTTTATAATTTGAAACAATGAATGGTGCAAGCAACACTGGTAAACTTGAAAACAACAAATAACAACAGGCATTCAATCTGATCACATGACCATTTATTTCACTTATATGTGAATATTATTAACATAAAAAAAATAAAAAAACTACTGAACTTTCAACAAGGTTGAGTTGTAACAGCAACAAGACTCCGACAAAAAAAAATACAGAAAGATGTTTAGATCAAAGAAAGCAAAGTCAGGTCCTGGTTTCCAGGGACTGAAAATATGTTTCAAAGAGAATAACAGTCTGGTTATATAAAAAAAATAAGATTATAGTGTAGAACAGGGATCCGTTATTTGTTGGAAAATTTATATCCAAACCAATGTTCCATGTCACATTATTTAGACCAGCAACTGTACCAAACAGTGCACAACCTTAGACGGAACCAACATAGCACGCTTACGACTGCCCTATCTCCATACTAAGTGAATGAGTCATCAATAATGCTAATCAGTTACCACAAGTACCAATTGCTCAAAATACAACAAATCATAGAAAACTGAAGGCTGAAATCAGAAGAAAAGGTATTGGAGATCACAAGGAAGGTTACAGCTTTCATCTTCCAACAATTTAGACGTGGCTATCATTTATCACAACTCAACGGGTTAAATCGTCTCAAGTAATAGGAAACCTTATATAGTAAACCCACTAGACCTGTTTTCGGGTAAAACACAACAACTAACAAGGCGGTTCATTAAGCAGCCCTAGCATATGCTTGTATTCAAGTTTACAACAAAGTCAGTTGGCATATTAAATTTCACCTTCGAAACTAATCACCATGGTAAAAATCAGAAACTAAACTATGTTTAGTACCAAACAAGTTAACACATGAGTCAGCCAGGGCATTGCTGATTTTTGAGTTTAAATTAAAGCAACGTCAAGCTTTGAAGCTTTTACTCATAGCTAAGTCTAAACAGGTCTGAAACATACTACACAGAGCACACATAGTATTACCCATTACAGAACTGAAGGAGACAGAAATAAATGGGGTATTTCGAAAATCATTATCTAAGTTAACAAAAATCAAAACAAACCAAATCCATCCAAATTCTCAAACGAACTGAACTATATAAAAAATAAACTCGAACAAGGAAGAAAATTACCTTTTTCGTGTGCAGTGAACGGGGTTGTCGGCGTCGAATCTACTCTCGTAACGAACAGATCCGAAGCTCGACAGACTGAGTTCGAACAATTCGCTTATGGCTATCAGCCAACAGAAATAAAATCAGACCTTTATCACGGCTAAAGTTCCCGAAAATAAAGAAAGCACGTTTTAGAAGATGGTCGTGTATTTTCTTGTTCTCCCTCTTTTTTTTTTCTTTTTTCTTTCCTTTTTTTTTTTTTTTGGCTAAAGAAAAGTTGAGATGTATTTATAGGAGTAGAAAATTAGGGTTTTGATTTTTCTACAGATCCCCGAAGCGGGAATTCAATCTTGGATTCAAAATGTAGCCTTTTGCAACATTAATTCCTCTGAAAAGTAATTTGTCGCCTGGTTCAAACCTAAATCTCCTCAAGGACAGACGTATGGAGATGGGTTGTCAAAAGGTGAAAACTTGCACCGAAATAGGCACATCCACAACTGGCAATGGCTAGCAAAAATCGAAACCTTCATAAAAATGGAAAGAAGATAAAAGTTGTGTTTTTATCCTCTAAAAATTGATTCCTCAGACTTAAGGAATCAAAAAATCAAAAGTTTCTTGGCCTCTTGCGTTGACTGAATCGCTGAGGACGACTTGAGAGAGAGAGAGAGAAAGAGGTTGCATGAAAATAGCTCGGATAAAGGCCTGTCTATGGCTGATGAAATTTGTTATTTTGCTAAGAAATATAAAGAAAAGGATAGAGGAATGATGCGGCTGGTGAGGAAGAAGGTTAGGTCTAGGCAAAAATGGGAATTGTTCAATTGGGCCGGGTCTGATGTAATGTTGCTGGGCTGAAGAATTCGGATTGGGCTCTGTTGGGGCTGCTAAAATCTGGCCGAGAATTGGGCCGTTTGTTTGGCCTCTTCCAATTTCTCATGTTTCTTTATAACTTGGAAAGTGTATGGAATAATCCCATAATTAGTAATTAATAGTAATAACGATATAATTCAATGTTACTAATTTATTAATAATAACAAACTATAAATATATAGATAATGTAATAATAGTGTAGAAAATGTTATCTAGCTTATCTTTATGATTAACAAGTGATAAATAAGTAGTAATGTGAGGGTAATATTAAAATACTAATTGTAATAAAGTAGCGTTACCTGCAAATAATAGCAACAATAATAATAGCATAGTAGTGAGTAAAAAGTGTTTAGATTATCAATAAAATTAGAAGCCCACGGAACTAAATCGGGATAGATGAGGGACAAAATTGGGTGTCAAAACCTGCGGGCATGAAACGCAGCCCCCCGAAGAAAGGGGGTCAGTACGAAATATGTACTGAGTATATAAGGCATGAAATACAGTAATCAGGATGATAACCGAAATAAGAAGTACGTAAAACAAGTACAATGACGAATACCAAAATGCTTACTTTTGAAATACAAATCATGCATATTAATATCATATATATATCCGGCCCATTATAGGACTCGGTGAACATGGTTGCACACCCGTCTTTGGCGCCATAACACAAGATACTCCGGAACACGCATAACTCCATATCACAAAGATACTCCGTATCACAAAGATAACTCCGTATCACAAAGATAACTCATATCACACGCATAGCTCCGTATCACAAAGATAGCACCATAACACAACATAACACCATAATATATATATATATATATATATATATATATATATATATATATATATATATATATATATATATCCGCCCTCAAGTGAGAGACTCGGTGAACATGTAATAACAGAATGCACAAACAGAGTAGTGAGTAATCATATGCATATAAATCATCTTTTGAGACTCAATAGATAAGTAGACCAACCAACGCTCGAGTATCAGGATGATAGCCATATTAAATTCTCTCTAAATGTCATTACGAACTATATTAAGTCTCAGGGGCCATAGTCATATATCAAACCAATACGAGACAGCTTATGAAAGTTAAGGACGGTATTCATTATAGAATCCCTTAGGAATGGGAACTCTTTATGCATCATTTACTATCCAATCATATGAAAGACTCGAGGGTAATAGCTCGACTACATTAAGAAATTTAAATATCAAGAAGTGAATAAGAATCATGAATCATACTCGGAACTTATGAATAGAGTTACCCCAACGTTCATATCTTATCTTACTTACATCTAGGACATGCCAAAAGAAAGAAGGGATAGGCTTTACATACCTTTAGCGTTTACTCGCGACACAACACGTATACGCTGCCCAATAGTGTCTCAACCTATATTAAGACGTCAAGAGTTACGATTTAACTACGAAGAGATTCAAAACGTATCCTAACGTTAATAATTCCTTTCTAGATAATTAGACGACGTTTCGCTTATGTCCAAACCAACTACTTACAACCATGCCAACATTACTAATCATGCATTCAAGTATCAACTCGAGGCTATTCAAACATGACTCGAGGACATTCCGGGCAGCCCGTATAACACTCCAAAACAGCCCAACCAACATACAATACAACATATAATCTTCCGAGTTTAACAAGAATAACCACAATACATTCTTTTCTTTCAATTTCACAAATCATACCAACAACCACACGTTTAGCAACATTATTTATATAGATGCAAGAAACTATATTAACATCACATTATCTTCTACAACAGTCCACAAACAATTACAACTCCAACTTGGATCATTAAACCTTCATTTTCACCATATAATCCGTAACAACAACAACTAAAATACCAAGTAAAATCAATTCACCATTTCATGCACAAACAGCCCCTACACGGCCTCAATTTATTTCTTCACATCAACATTTATAACTCCTTATATTCATCATACAACTACCAATTTATACAAACTTAAATTGTCTCCAAAATGTGTACAAAAGAGGTCAAATTTTTACCTTAATCAACTTGACTCCAAGGAGCAATTCACGTTGAAATCCTTGAAGGTGTATAACACCTTAAAATCTTAATTTTCCTCCTTCACTTTCTCAATTCTCGGCCCAAGCATCCATGGCCGAGAGCTTTCCTTCTTTTTTTTCTTCAATTCTTTCTTGCTCTTTTGTTCTTGATTAGACTAAGGCATGGATTATGATTTAATGAGTCATTTTGCTGATTTATGTATGAGCCTCCCAAGCCCTACACGTGCTCCCCTTATGTGTCATCTTTTCCCCTTTTTTTTTTTAAAAAAAAAAACTATCGGGTGGGGCCCACTTGATTATTAATCTCAATTAATTTACTTAATCATTAATTATTGCTTAATAATCTAATTCCAATTAATAATCTAATCTTGGTTAATTAATCCATACCAAATAAAATTTATAAGCAACTTGTGCATTAAAACAAAAACGGGGGTAAAAAGTCTCTACTCCGTATCCCAAAATAGTCTTGTCCTTAACTTGTCGCGATTAGCTTTAGAATGTCCCAATGTTTAAAGATACGGGATATAACATCCTTCCCCCCTTTTGAACATTCGTCCTCGAATGTTATACTAGTCTTACAGGGTCTTATAAGCATTTCGGGGGAGTCTCTTTTATAGCTATCATATAGCTTTATTCACCAATCAATATAATCAACGAGGATTTTAGATTATCTGTAGACATAAGAAACAAGTAAAGATACTTATTCTTCATCTCCCCTTCGGTTTCCCAAGTCATCTCTTCCCTGTTATTGTTCCGCCACGCTACCTTAACGGAAGCCACGCTACCTTAACGGAAGCCACGCCTTTAGTACGCAACCTTCTCACTTGACGATCCAGTATAGCTACCGGATTCTCCTCATACGATAGCTCCTCCGTTACCTGGACATCATCCCCAGGGAATACCCTAGAAGGGTCACCAATGCATTTGCAAAGCATAGACACATGAAATACTGGGTGTACTGCTTCCAGATTAGGTGGTAGGTCTAATTCATAGGCAACCTTGCCTACCTTACGGACAATCTGATAAGGCCCAATATACCTTGGGCTGAGCTTCCCCTTTCTTGCCGAATCTCACTATACCTGTAACACCCCGTATCTTAGAACTAAGGTTAGACTCATATCATTAGAGTTTTAGCGAAAAAAATTGAAGGTTTGAGCGTTTTGCGAAAATGGTTGATAGTGCCTACTTGGGCAATGATAACTCTTTGATTAGTTGGGAATTTGGGAGAGTACCCTCAATGAAAGTTGTAGTATGTAGAAATACCTTTCTAACGATATAAGGACCAAGTCAATCAGAGATCAGATCAAGGAGATATGATCATCTCAATATGGCTAATAGTAAGGCACTTGAAATCCTATAGAATCGGCTAAGTTTTCGATACGTCTGACTTCCAGCCAAATTTCGTGCAAATCCGTTAGGAATTTGAGGAACCTTCCTTGATGAAAGTTGTAGCCCTTTAAAATAGCTTTCCAACGGTATATTATGGGTCTTGAACAGAGTTATGTACAAGAAGTTATGCCCATTTTACCGAACACTGTGCAAAATCGACACCCGTGTCGCTTCTCGGGGCGCGTGGAGCGCGTGAGAGAGCGCGCGATGGCCCCGCACACGGAGAGATCGCACAACTCTGAGTTTTTAGCTTCAGAATGTTGCGCGATGCACCCGCATCGCGGAACCATCGCGAAACGGGTCAATTTCGAGTCAAAA
>NW_026718281.1:0-30075 GCF_029784015.1 Lycium ferocissimum
TGTTTCAACCTTTAGAAGGTCCCTAAAACGTGAAGATAGTCTTTGGAGCAACAAGAACCATTTCCATCTCAAGTCTCAACTCACTAGCCAAGTAGAAGTCAAGTTGTCAAGGTAAGATCTAACTTTCTTGTCATGTATTAAGGGTGATGTAGATGTGTGAATATAAGTTGTATGCATGAAATAAGGTGTGTTGATGTTGGAACATGATGGTAGTTATGGGGTTATATGTGTTGATGTTGAAGTATGGTTGTAACTTGACGAACATGAATCGCATTACATAAAATCATGAAAGTTGGTGTTGGAATGTTAGTTGGCCGTAGGGGCTTGTTTTGGTGGAATTAATGGACTGATTTTCTTTAATAAATATGGTTGTTACTATCATAGATCTCATGGTAAAAAGAATGAAAAGAATTGGAAGGTTAAAGGTGAAGTTATGTTAGTATGAAAATGGTTGAATCTATGATTTTATGTGAGAGATGTTGAAGCATGGTGTAGCCGTGTGTGGACTGTTTTGTGAAGAAGTTAGTGAACTGTTTTTACTTGATATTTTGATTGTTATTATCATGAATTTTATGATGGAAAGGAAGGTGTTTAATGGTTGGAGTTGAAACTAAAGTCATTTGTGAGTTGTTTTAAGGATTATAAAAATGACGATATAGCGTAGTTGCGTATGAATTGATGTTGTACTTGTCGTGTGGATAGCTGGTCATAACTTACTAAAATTATATGAAAAGAAGACATGAAATGATGTATAAAAATCGCATGTGGTTGGCTTAGTATGTTCGTAAACGTTTGCAAGAATTCCGAACATCGTTATGTTGTCGGTTAGGACTGTTTTGGACATGTTGTGGTAGTGGACTGTTTGGACTTGTGTTTTCATTAAGTTGGAAAGAATAATTATAAGTTAATAGTATACATCATATTGTATGTTGGATGGGCTGTTATAAGTTGTTACATGAAAACGTTAAGGCTACAAATTAATAAAAGTAACTTGAGAATATCGAAGCCGTATGTGAATCGTTATTGCATGTTATGAATGTGGGGTTGTTTAGAATATTGTGTGGGCTGTCCGGATTGGTATTGAACACATAATTATTGATGTTGTATTGGTAGTATGTGGTTGGTTTAGATACGAGAGAAAACATCGCCTAAACATCTAGAAAGGAGTTACTAACGTTAGAATACGTTTGAATCTCCCTGTAGCTTAACCATAGTTGTTGGCGTCTTAATATAGGTTGAAGTATTATTGGGTAGCGTACACATATTGTGTGACGAATAAGCACTAAAGACCTTGTCCGATCGGAAGCACTTCAGAAGGAAAAAGCTTTGGCATGGGAGTTCGTGACACCTGGTCGGCATTGAGGTAGGTTACGGTTTACCTTATGGTGAGACTTTGATTAGCGAAGCGTATGTTTAGATGATATTGTCGGAGAATGCATATAAACTTGCGGGTATCAAGTTGGGTTAGATATTTTCTTAGGTTGGACCTTGTTGTATGATTTGGGGGATACACGTCCCGTTGTGTTGTTGACTTATCTTGATCTATTTTTTTTTTTTTGTGTGCAAATTTGCCACTTGAGACATTGAGTATACGTGACTAATGATATATCATGACTATGATATTGCGGTGTTTTTTGATTGATATGGAGATGAGAATGGTGATCCCATTGTGGCTTTTTGTGTAGCCTTATTGCGTATTACTTGTATTCCATGTGTGGTACCGTTTCGGATTGAATTGGTTTTTTAACATTACATTTCATCATACTCGTATGCATTTCCATGATACATTGATATATGCATGGTTATGCACTAATGATGATATGTGAGAGAGGTGTCTCAGGAGTCTTTGCGGAGAGGGTAAAGAGAGATGAGTGTTTGTTGCCCGAGGTTTCTTGCGGGAACGATGGGTGTCCGATGCGAGGTCTTTTTGCCGGGATCGTGAGAGTGTGCTCGTGATCCGAGGTTATATTCGGAGGAGTGGTACATGGACTTCGGGTCCCCCATGGGTCATGATCGGCAAGGGAACGTGGAGTTAAGCTCCCGTCCGGGACATGTTGTACAAAAGCGCATATGCATTGCATTCATCTACATACATTATTGCATTGCATTATATCTTGGTTCTTTTCTTGATTGTTGTGATACTACGTGATGTCTTGATTCGGATTGATTATACTAAGACTTGGCACGATTGGGTTTAGATGCTATAACATAAAAGATGACTTGTTCTTTGTGGATATGGATTCATATTGACTTGTACTTGTTGGTTTATATGTTTTTCTTGCTTGTTGTCTTTATATACGTTATCTAGTCTTTGTCGGCCTATGATACCTACGAGCCTAGTGTTGTGCTCATACTACTCTTGCTACACTCCATGCAGGTGTAGAGTTATTTTCGAGGTGATGTTCGGAGTCTCACGACCGTTTCGAGGCATTCGTCAAGCGTTTGGGTGAGCTATTTGCGATATTGCAACTTCGTAGTCTCTCCTTAGATTTACGTTGTTCTCTATCCTTAACGAGAAGTCGTATCCGGTTGAGTCGTTATCTATTCAAATTGTAAACTTCTTAGAAGCTCTTGTATGAGTCAGAACGCATTTTGGGAATTTCTTATAATAATAGCATTTATTCCGCATGTTGTATCAAATTAAGGTAGTTATACGAAGGGTTCGCCCACCCGAGGGAGGGTTAGTGTGGGTGCCCCGCATGATCCATAATTTGGGTCGTGACATCTTATTATATGCTGTCCATGTCTTTCTTATTTTATTACGTTATCATTTATGCCTTACATATCAAGTTTCCCTTCTTCTTAATCGTGTGTTATCGAAGTTTCAATGCTTGCGCGAAAAGCTACGGATAGCGACCCGGATAGAGAGATGTTCCCGGCCAGTTTGGGCAAACTCCATTTTTCTATTGTAAGAAAACTTATGGCTCATGCCGTTGAGTATGCCTTTGAAGTTAGAGACTTTGCGTAGTCGTGGAGTTTTAGATGCGGTTGTATTATAACACTAGTTTATGGAGGTACATATTTTATGTGATTTAAAAGATGAATGTTTAGTAGTCTTTATTATATGTCTTGGATTTAGAGGGAAAAAAAAATTATCGTAGAAAGAGTCGACGGTTCGCTCGGTCTGCCGGTTACGACCGTCGGGTGCGTCACGCTATGTTCGTGAGATCGGGGTGTGACAAATTACAGGACTACGAGATACGGCGGGGGGTGCCGTCGGTCTGCTTTGAGATACCTAGATTGCTCCTGCGCTGTCCTAAGTAGGTCAACGGAGCAAGTCGATGGACCGTCGACACGTTGACGGATTGCGACCTTCCCCCGATCTAGAATTTTCCATTTTTGAATATGAGCACCCCGGATACTGATTTTCAGATTTCATTCTCTCGTCTGGAAAACTCTAGAATACCCTCCTTGCCATATTATCATAAATCCAAGAGGGATTACGGGATAAACATCATAAATTCGGTGAATCGAGGGTGTGGATGCCCATTATCGGTTTGGGCATACCTAGATTTCCTTTGAAATTGAAGTTGGAGTTTCTTTAAGTGAAGAATCTTCCCCAAAGTTTATTCACATCGTCAAAGGTAAGTTTTAAATTCATGTTACTAAGAGTATTGAGAGGTTAAAAGACTTAGATTATGGAAGGGAGGAGGATATGGAGTCGCAAATATGAAAATAGTAATTTTGCACCCCTCGTCTCGAGGATCTCCTATGGGTTCATACCACGGGCTATGCATCCGCTTGGAATAGAGACCGAGCACCGAGTTTGGAATGAAAATGTCTTATTCTACAAGAGTCCCGATGTGTTTCGGGTAATTTATGGGAGTTAGGTTGAGACCCGAATAAACTCGAGGTCGGAGCGAACCAAAAAAATCGCGGGACACCGGTCGCCCCGTCTCCGGGTCGTCCATGTTCGACGGACCAGCACGTGCGGCAACGAATCGATCAATACCGCCATTTGCAGGCACAAGTCGACGGGCAAGTCGATGGACCGTCGACATGTTGACGCCTCTGTCGACATGTCCACGGGCTTTCTTCTTCCGCTCGTACCGAACCATAACATAGGATTAGGAAAGGAATATGGGAACACGACTTCATTTCATATTTTCCGATCTTAGAATAGAAAACCCTAAGGTATATTCTCTCTAAATTTCCATCATATTATAAGTGTGATACACACCCATAAACACAGCTCTGCGGACATGGTGAAGAAGAAACCCCTTGCCTAGGCTGCGATTCAAGTTGTGGAAGGTCTAGGGGAGTTGAAGTTAAGTGATTCTTGGGATTCTTGGCACCCTCTTACCTATGTAAATGATTTCTACCTTTGTAACAAGTCGTATGAACGGTGCCTTTTCTGATTCTTTAAAGAAGGGGTAGTTGTAACAGTGGTAAGTTATTATGAAAGACAAAATAGTGACTTACTATTGGTTTAAGAGATAAGATGCCAAAATACCGCATATATTTTGATATATAAGCGTTGTTATTGTTGTTATGGTTGGTATTAAAGTGCAATTATACATAGAAAGAGTTGTTAAGCTTATGCTCAAAAATGTTATACACAAAGAGTACCACGGAGATGAGGCTCGGGACAGGCGGAGGTTAGCAAGTAAAGTACCGGTAGGGCTCTAAGGATCAAATCCTATGTTATCTTAATTGTAGATTTACGCGGCGTCGAAGAAGTGGGACGACGATTTGAATAATGTACCGAGTATGTAAGGCATGAATCTTTGCGAAAAACATAAATCATGTATAATGACGTAAAAGAATTACGAGCACATTACTGGGATAGAAACATAACACGTACATATAAGTGCCCTTGTTCATAGGCAGTGCCGTGCTTTCTTAGCTTTTCTTACTCACATATATATATATATATATATATATATATATATATATATATATATTATATATGAGGCGTCGTAATAAGAAAGATCCATTTAACCACAAATATACACATCCCGCGTCGGGCATCCCGCGTCGGGACGATATATCAATGCCACGATCGGCTGTTGAGTGTGGATATGCGTATATAACGTACGCCATTATTTCCATTTCCGTAAATATATGAAAGTTCCGATATGTATAAATATCGGCGCCTATAGCGCCATCGGGCTCTTTTATATCATATATATATGTTCATACCGTATATATATATCATGAGCATGCCTATAGCGCTCGATTCTTTTTGTGTCCTATATATATATACTTATATCATATACGGTTACCGACGTCTATAGCGCTCGATTCATTTCGTTTATCATATACTTATGCTTATATCATGTATATATATATCGGCCGATGTATAGCGCTTATCGATATCATATACTTATACGTATGTCGGGTGCACACACGTCCATCGGGGTCATAAGGCATAATTCCTTGTACTTAGAGTCTTTAGAATAGTCTTTACCTATAATAGATTCGGGTTATCCAACCATGGTCTAACATTCTCGTACTTTCATTTTTATAGCAACGTATATCATCTACATATGTTACGTGTCATGGCATAACATAAGCACAGGGTGAAATTTTTTTTTCGGAAAACACACATGCCTTTCATTTCTTTTCAAATCAAACAAAATCCGTAACCATAACGAATTTGTAAACACACAAAATTCATAATACAATGCATACTGATACACCGGCTTACATAACCTTAAGTTTACAAACGGACATCTCGTACACACGACATTCGTCCGCAAAGTCTCTAACATGACTCCAAATACCATACAAAGCATCTCGACTCGGGCAAAGACATCCGGAGGAAATGGAGCTCGCCAATCCAAATCGGAACATCTCTCGCTAACATCATCTCGCTCATCAATGGGTACGCGCGGCATGAAACGCAGCAAAGTCCCCCGAAGAAAGGGGGTCGGAGAAAGCTCGCCAACGGAATATGTACCGAGTATGTAAAGCGATTACAAATAACAATCACTACTCAATTTAGAAGAAAAGAAATCACAATCAAGCTCATTACTGCGACATCCCCTCATTACACGGAGGAAAATATAAACGTATACATGGGGTCCTAGAACAACCCTTAAGTAAATAATACAATGAACACACATTCCTTAAGCAAAGGATGCAACCTAACCCGTGTGTCGCCTCCGACATACCAAAGAAATAGTCCCTTCGGACGATATCACACACACCGGCGCAATAATAATGATGATAATAATGTTAATAATAATAATAATGATAATAATAATATTAGTAATAATAATAATAGTAATCCCCTTCGGGTGTTGCCGCTTCCGGCATAATAATAATGATAGCCCCTTCGGCATTGCCGCTTCCGCATAATAATGATGATAGCCCCTTCGGCATTGCCGCTTCCGCATAATAATGATGATAGCCCCTTTCGGGCATTGCCGCTTCCGCATAATAATGATGATAGCCCCTTCGGGCATTGTAATCACGCATAATAATGATGGCCCCTTCGGCATGCCGGTCCGACATACGTCTATCCCGGCCCCATCGGACATGTCGGCCCCGCATCCTAGCCCCTTCGGGCATGCCACTCGTGACATACGGCTATCCCGGCCCCATCGGGCATGCCACTCGTGACATACTACTAATCCTAGTTCTCCCCTTCGGGCATGATGATAGTAATAATATTAGATATCGCACCCCCTTCGGAGTGGTTTTGAAAAGTTTAAATAATAAAATCTCACACCCCCATCGGAGTGGTTTTGTACGCACTCCCTTCGGAGTGGTTTTAGAAAAAGCCTTAGAAAATAATATATCACACCCCCTTCGGAGTGGTTTTAAGAAGGCTTTAGAAAATAATATATCACACCCCCTTCGGAGTGGTTTTAGAAGAGTTTATAAAATATCACACTCCCTTCGGAGCGGTTTTAGAAGAGTTTATAAAATATCACTTAATGGAGCCATTTATGGTAGTTTCAAGACAATTCGATTACATTCCTGCAAGTTACGGACGTTTGAGCATTTTCCAACAAGATATAAGCATTCTAGTTCAATCGCACCGAATGAATAGTGCTCAATTTCGTAATCGAATTTCGATAAACGTAATAACCCCCGAGGCTCAAATTCAAGCCTAGTATACCTAGGACATGCCAAAAGAAGGAGAGGGATAGCTTCACATACCTTTCTCGCTTGCCAAGCTCATCAAAACTCCAATCCCGTTTCGTCGAAATCTGCAAATGGTCATTCTTACCGCTACTATTCATGAATCTTAGAAGTTCTTATTCTTGCCCAATGCTTGTCTATAAAAATTTGGGCAGCATCTCCCCTATAAACATGGCACCCCCGAGATTCAACTCGGCTCAAAACAACTAACAACAACCCAACAACAACATCAATAATCCACAACAAGAATCGCAAACTAACACAAATAGTCTTCTTTTTGCATAAGCGACAACTTGCAACTAATTTCACCTTTCAAACTAATATTAATGTTTACATACTCATTTACTTACCAAGATCATCTCAACATCATTTGGAGACATTTCATATGAGTTCACATATTATTCACAAAATACACAAATTCTCCACCGAAACCATAACTCGTCCAAAACTTCCATTCTTCGACAAACATATTCATAACATATTTCCATCTTCCAAATTCATCAACAATCATCATAATTCACACCTTAATATCTCAATTTCCATAATGTCATAAAATCATACAAATACGACATAAATTCCTACATTCCGTTTTCATACCAACTCAATCCATAATTGCTTCATTTACGTTATAAGGATTACAACAACGCGACTAACATATTAAACAAAATAAATTCATCACCATCTCACCCATCTATAGGCCACGGCCAACATACAATTTTTCCAACTTTATTCAAATTTTCACTTCTAGTACAATTTCCATAATATCCATAACTAGAACACAACAAAAATTCAATTCATCTCAATCATACTACACACATACCATGCACGGCCATATACTATTTTTCACACTCACTTAGCAAACTTCCATATTTCTATCTTTTCTTCTCATTTACATATACTACAACGCAAACAACCCTTTATAACATAATTAGAAGGGATGAATTCTTACCTTCCTCTTCAAGTTTCTTCACTTCACTAATTCATCCAAACGACGAAACCAACGGGTTATCTTCCGAAATAATTGCACCACGTTGTAGAGGGACCTTGAATTAGTAGGAATACAACAAGAAAATAATTTTTGGGAACAAAATTTGAGGAGACAAAAATTGAGGACCATGGCCGAATGGCCATGGTTGTTGTTCTCCATCTTTCCTTCTTTCTTTTTCTTGAAAATTCTAGAGAAACAAATGGCCCCTTGTTTATTTTATTTGCAAACTTTGGCCCCTTCATGGGCTTGGCCCATTTTCTTTCCTTTTTTCATGCCATGGCCGGTTGGGCCTCCCACTTGGGCTAGGCTTGTTTGTTTTTTTTTTTTTTTTTTTTTTTTTTCAAGCCCAATTGCTTAGTCCATATTTTAGTGACTCATGAAACCATTTTCCGACATTCCAATTTTGCCCTTGGCCTTCCTCAATATTTCACATTCAATATTTCCTTAGACATCACATGCACCTTAAGTAAGATCCATCTAAAGCCTTATTTCTTACCATTCCGAATTATCTCCAATTTTTTCCGAATACGCACAAAATGCGAGATATGACACCAACCTTACCCTTAACACTTTATACCCTCAAAAGATGAACATGCGACTTATGCTTTAAGACAAAATCAACAAAACCGGAAATTGAAAGTCTTGTCTTTAACTCGTCGCAAACAACTTAAAATATTTCGACATACAAAGTACGGGGTGTAACATCCTTTCCCCCTTTAGAACATTCGTCCTCGAATGTTCAACTAGTCCCGCAAAACATCACAAGAATCTCGGATTAAACTTTTCCTTCTTACTCTTGTCTTAATCTCACTCTTACTATCGGCACGACCTCTCAAGTCGTATTACAAACACACATCTTATTCTCTTTCCTTTTTGTTTCTGGGAAAATTTCGACAGAGTTTCCTCTATATTTCTTGCTATCTCAAAACCTGTACGCAAGAAATACCAACAATGCCTCACAGGGCCAAAACACATACATGCATATCACATCATATCACACACACGTGGCTCCCAATATCATCAATCGTACGTAAATAACAAACATACCTCGTATGCCCAACTCAAACGGCACACCGTTACACTTTCTTGTTTACTTTCCCCCTTTAGGCTTCAACTCGTACTTCGATCGCAACTTCAATATCTTTCCCAACATACATCTTCATACCTTTGCTTACCGCGTACTTCGTGACTTCCAACATCATCAATCGTTTTCTTCCGTCAATATCATTCTTCCACCGCAATCACAAATCGGGGTGAGGAGTATCATCTCCTATAACTTGGCTCTATGGCACGATCTCGAGATGAAAGAAGAGTAACCATCCTAAATGCCCCGTAGCCTCCCGTTTATAGATGTGGCGCGCAACACACCATAAACAAGACCCTACCGGACACGACTTTGCGTACAACCCCTAGGACAGACCGCTTTCGATACCACTTTGTCACACCCCGATTTCCGATAGGGTGTGATGGGCACCCGACCCTTACCTAGGGCCGAGCGAACCCGCAGACTCTCATAATACTCATAGCCATACTGGGCCCACAAAGCATAACATAAGCACAGGGTGAAATTTTTTTTCGGAAAACACACATGCCTTTCATTTCTTTTCAAATCAAACAAAATCCGTAACCATAACGAATTTGTAAACACACAAAATTCATAATACAATGCATACTGATACACCGGCTTACATAGCCGTTTACAAACGGACATCTCGTACACACGACACTGTCTGCAAAGTCTCTAACATGACTCCAAATACCATACAAAGCATTCTGACTCGGCAGCACTCCGGAGGAAATGGAGCTCGCCAATCCAGCCGGAACATCTTCTGCTAACATCATCTGCTCATCAGTGGGTACCTGCGCGGCATGAAACGCAGCCCCCGAAGAAAGGGGGTCAGTACGGAATATGTACTGAGTATGTAAAGCGATTACAAATAACAATCACTACTCAATTTAGAAGAAAAGAAATCACAATCAAGCTCATTACCTGCAGCCCTCGCTGGAGGAAAATATAAACGTATACATGGGGTCCTAGAACAACCCTTAAGTAAATAATACAATGAACACACATTCCTTAAGCAAAGGATGCAACCTAACCCGTGTGTCGCCTCCGACATACCAAAGAAATAGTCCTTCGGACGGCCGCTATCACACGCAATAATAATGATGATAATAATGTTAATAATAATAATAATGATAATAATAATATTAGTAATAATAATAATAGTAATCCCCTTCGGTGTTGCCGCTTCCGCATAATAATAATGATATCACACATACACATTCGGGCATTGCCGCTTCCCGCATAATAATGATGATAGCCCCTTCGGCATTCACCGCTTCATACGCATAATAATGATGATAGCCCCTTCGGGCATTGCCGCTTCCGCATAATAATGATGATATCACCTTCGGCATTGCCGCTTCCGGCATAATAATGATGGCCCCAAATTCGGGCATGCCGGTCCGTACATACTTCTATCCCGGCCCCAAAGGACACCGGCCCCAAGCATAGTTAGCGGGTTCTTTTCGGGCATGCCACTCGTGACAAACATCCCGGCCCCATCGGGCATGCCACTCGTGACATACTACTAATTAGCCTTCCTTCGGGCATGATGATAGTAATAATATTAGATATCGCACCCCCTTCGGAGTGGTTTTGAAAAGTTTAAATAATAAAATCTCACACCCCCATCGGAGTGGTTTTGTACGCACTCCCAAAATATATGGTTTTAGAAAAAGCCTTAGAAAATAATATATCATACCCCTTCGGAGTGGTTTTAAGAAGGCTTTAGAAAATAATATATCACACCCCTTCGGAGTGGTTTTAGAAGAGTTTATAAAATATCACACCCCCTTCGGAGCGGTTTTAGAAGAGTTTATAAAATATCACTTAATGGAGCCATTTATGGTAGTTTCAAGACAATTCGATTACATTCCCGCAAGTTACGGACGTTTGAGCATTTTCCAACAAGATATAAGCATTCTAGTTCAATCGCACCGAATGAATAGTGCTCAAACTCAATCGAATTTCGATAAACAGAATAACCCCCGAGGCTCAAATTCAAGCCTAGTATACCTAGGACATGCCAAAAGAAGGAGAGGGATAGCTTCACATACCTTTCTCGCTTGCCAAGCTCATCAAAACTCCAATCTCGTTTCGTCAGAAATCTGCAAATGGTCATTCTTACCAGTTACTATTCATGAATCTTAGAAGTTCTTATTCTTGCCCAATGCTTGTCTATAAAAATTTGGGCAGCATCTCCCCTATAAACATGGCACCCCCGAGATTCAACTCGGCTCAAAACAACTAACAACAACCCAACAACAACATCAATAATCCACAACAAGAATCGCAAACTAACACAAATAGTCTTCTTTTTGCATAAGCGACAACTTGCAACTAATTTCACCTTTCAAACTAATATTAATGTTTACATACTCATTTACTTACCAAGATCATCTCAACATCATTTGGAGACATTTCATATGAGTTCACATATTATTCACAAAATACACAAATTCTCCACCGAAACCATAACTTATCCAAAACTTCCATTCTTCGACAAACATATTCATAACATATTTCCATCTTCCAAATTCATCAACAATCATCATAATTCACACCTTAATATCTCAATTTCCATAATGTCATAAAATCATACAAATACGACATAAATTCCTACATTCCGTTTTCATACCAACTCAATCCATAATTGCTTCATTTACGTTATAAGGATTACAACAACGCGACTAACATATTAAACAAAATAAATTCATCACCATCTCACCCATCTATAGGCCACGGCCAACATACAATTTTTCCAACTTTATTCAAATTTTCACTTCTAGTACAATTTCCATAATATCCATAACTAGAACACAACAAAAATTCAATTCATCTCAATCATACTACACACATACCATGCACGGCCATATACTATTTTTCACACTCACTTAGCAAACTTCCATATTTCTATCTTTTCTTCTCATTTACATATACTACAACGCAAACAACCCTTTATAACATAATTAGAAGGGATGAATTCTTACCTTCCTCTTCAAGTTTCTTCACTTCACTAATTCATCCAAACGACGAAACCAACGGGTTATCTTCCGAAATAATTGCACCACGTTGTAGAGGGACCTTGAATTAGTAGGAATACAACAAGAAAATAATTTTTGGGAACAAAATTTGAGGAGACAAAAATTGAGGACCATGGCCGAATGGCCATGGTTGTTGTTCTCCATCTTTCCTTCTTTCTTTTTCTTGAAAATTCTAGAGAAACAAATGGCCCCTTGTTTATTTTATTTGCAAACTTTGGCCCCTTCATGGGCTTGGCCCATTTTCTTTCCTTTTTTTCATGCCATGGCCGGTTGGGCCTCCCACTTGGGCTAGGCTTGTTTGTTTTTTTTTCAAGCCCAATTGCTTAGTCCATATTTTAGTGACTCATGAAACCATTTTCCGACATTCCAATTTTGCCCTTGGCCTTCCTCAATATTTCACATTCAATATTTCCTTAGACATCACATGCACCTTAAGTAAGATCCATCTAAAGCCTTATTTCTTACCATTCCGAATTATCTCCAATTTTTCCGAATACGCACAAAATGCGAGATATGACACCAACCTTACCCTTAACACTTTATACCCTCAAAAGATGAACATGCGACTTATGCTTTAAGACAAAATCAACAAAACCGGAAATTGAAAGTCTTGTCTTTAACTCGTCGCAAACAACTTAAAATATTTCGACATACAAAGTACCAAATCTACGGCCGGACATATGGTCGGATAATTTATACGGACCGTATGTTGGTCCGTAGATTTGGAGCAGGACAGATTTGAGTATTATTAATAAGGGGTTCAAGTTATTTCATTTCTTTTCCCCTTCACACCCCTTCTCTTTAGAACTCTCTAGAATACTTCTCCACACTTCTCCCACAAGAATTCAAGAGATATTAGTGATCAACTTCATCAAACCAAGTGAATCAAGTGTAAGAAACCCATTAAAGTTCATCCAAGACAAGGAATCCAAGTGAAGGTGAAACTAGGGTTTTACTCAAGTGAAGTGTTTCCACCCAAGGGTCATTCCTACACCATCTAAGGTAATTTTTATGGTATTTACATGTTGTTTAAGGTATTGAGAAGTTGAAACACTTGGATTGTAGAAGAATATAGAAAATAGGTCATGAATGTGGGAATAGTGTCATTTTTGAGTAAATGCTTGGATTGAGTCATGATTCCTGATGTGTTGCGATTATGATTATGTTATAAATGATGTTAAGAACATGGGATAGAAATTGTATATGAATGAATGTAATCATGTGCTTTGACCATGGATATGGATGATTGGAAGTGAATTGAGAAGTAAGGATAATGCAGGTGAATAAAGACTATTGTTATGATGTTGTGAATGTTATTATTGATGTTTGGAAATTGATATATGATATGGAGGAAGTCGTATAAATAAAGGAGATGCTGTCCAATTTTCTCTAGCTTTAGTCATGTATGCTAAGCTATCAATTTTCTAATGTTAGTATAACTCTAATGAAGGTAGAAACGCGAGCATTGAAGGAGAACGTTCAAGCGATAGAATAGTTGAACAAAAAGGTATGTAAGGTAACCCTTCTTTCATAAGGCATGGTTCCTTGGCCAAATATCTAATCTTCTATGAGCCTATGATGTCATCCAAATGATGCTATCTTCAAAAGCTATTAAGCTCATGATTCTCGATATGTTACGATTGTACTAAATTCCTTATATGATGAGTAATCCTCTAAGGATAGATGTAATGGATGACGATAGTAATGATGCTAAAGATGATTATGAGCTTTTATGTATATGTGTCTATGTATGACTATTATGAAACCCCGAGCTTATATGGCCGGGTAGAATACATATATATATATATATATATATATATATATGGTTATATATATATAACCCTGAGCCCTGATAGGGCTAGGTATGTATACTCACCGAGCCTTACCATTACCGGGTGTGTGAAACACCGAACCTCCATGGTCGGGTATGCTATGTACATGGTATGGATATGTATACGATATGAATATGAATATAAATACGAATATACGAAAATGAATATGAAATGTAAATGAGTACGGATATGAATACGAATACGTATGTATGTACACAGTCACGCATTAAAAATGGAAAGTCCCTATAAAAAGCAAGTAAGTGTTTATGACTATGGTTCTACTACCTCCCATCTTATGCTATTTCCTGTGTTGCTTATTATGCTTCTATAATGATGTTGATCATGCTTTACATACTCAGTACATTCTTCAACTGACATCCTTTTGTTTGTGGATGCTGCGTCATGCCCGCAGATGGCCAGGGAGACAGGCTTGATCCGTAGCTTTATTACTCGAAGACTACATAGCGGAGCTCCATTTCATTTGGAGCTACAACTTTTGGTATTTATTCTTTTGTGTACATATTTATGGGCATGGCGGGGTCCTGTCCTGCCTATATGATATGACATACTCTCCTTAGAGGCTCGTAGACATGTTTATATGGTTAGATGTATTTGGCCTTGTCCGCCTATATTTTGGATATCGTTTTGCTAGCCTCGTCGGCATATGTACATCTATATGGGCATTGTTATTGATGATGATATATATATATGTATTGTTGCCCAATGGAATTAGTATGAATAATGGATGGAAAGTATGATTTAGCTACGTGGCTCACCTAGATTCTTGAATGAAAAACCTAGGGTTGCAAGGTAATCTTTCTCAAAGTCAGTCAAGCTAGGGTTTTTGGGTGTTCTTCATTGTAAAAGTGAATTTTTGAGTTACATAAGGCTTAATTAAGGTATGTCTCTTTTGAAAACCTTATTTTTGATGTGTGTCTCCTTTTCAAAAGTTCTTTATTGAATAAAAAGGTGAACTTTTCATACTTTAAAAGCCTATGTCATGCTTTGATTGTGGTTAGTGTGCGTGAGGGGACAAGTCCACAATAAAACTTGATTGTATTATACTCTATACATGTATACGTAATTCTAATCGTTTTCCTCTATAAGAAATGGTCATCAATAATGGCTAAGGGTCGGTAATGGTATTTTATGATGAACTATGAAAATTGAACCTTGTTTAAGGAAGTAGAAACGTATTCAAGATTATCAATGAAATGATGTGTCTTTGTAATGACATGATGAACTTAAATGCTAATTGATGATGTGACTACCTTGAGATGAATTGTGATTTGGCTTCTATGCTATGAACTTTATTGTTGTGTTTGGCCTAGCTACTCGGGAGGAAGGTGTCACACCCTAATTTTCGTTAGGGCGTGATGGGCACCCGACCCTTACCTAGGGCCGAGCGAACCCTCTGACTCTCGTGGCACTCATAATCATATTGGGCCCTCATAGGATAACATGAGTACATAATGAAAGCTTTTCTAAACAACCCGCCTTTTCATCCCTTTCAAATCAAGTAAGACCCGGGATCGTATAAGACCCGTAGAATAATGCATCACAATACATCGGCTTATGGAGCCGCTTACAAAACCGACATACTACATACATGATATCGTCTCGCAAAGTCTCTAACATGGAACATGAAACCATATCATAATGCTCTGACTCGACAGCACTCCAGAGAAAATGGAGCTCACCAATCCCGCTAGAACATCTTCTGCTAATATTTTCAACCCATCTTGGTGTACCTGCGCGGCATGAACGCAGCGTCCACAAGAAGGGACGTCAGTACGAGCAATGTACTGAGTATGTAAGGCATGAGTAACAACATATAGAAGGATGCAAAGCATGAATAGTAACAAGACGAAAACATAGGGCATTTCATGAGATAAAGAGTAACCTGCACATCTGAGTGCCCTTTTAGGCGGAACCATGCCTGCTTAGTGCTGCGGAACGTGCAGCCCGATCCATATATATGTAATAAAAGAGTAACCTGTACATCTGAGTGCCTTTTAGGCGGAACCATGCATGCTTAGTGCTGCGGAACGTGCAGCCCGATCCATATATATATATATTATATTGCTGCGGAACGTGCAGCCCGATCCATATAATATATTATATTGCTGCGGAACGTGCGTACCTGATCCATATAATATATTATATTGCTGCGGAACGTGCAGCCCGATCCATAACCACATATCCCGCGTCTGGCATCCCGCGTCCGGACGGTATCATGTCATATTATACCAACTGATCAGGTGGTTACGTGTATATAATGCTCTCGCCCTTTCCCATATTCATATACATATACATATATCATATTCATATATCATATTCATATATCATATAAGTAGCATGCATGAGAGCCCAAAGAAAGTCATGTATTTATCGGAGTGACGTAAGGTCGGTAGCCTCCGATCATATTATGGAATAATCATGGTCGCTTTGTCTCACCTTGAAGGAACGATTATTATAAGGTGAGACTGTCAATGAAGAATAAATTCACGAGGAAACATAAAACAGGATCATAAGGCATCAATTCATATACTTTGGAATCTTTAAAACTAGTCATCATTCATGAATAAAATTGAGAAATCAAGAAATATCTCAACATTCTCATATCGTCATTGAAATCATAGACTTGGAACCTTTAATCATGGAATCATCATCATCATATTCATCGTAGGAAAATATTCTCATTTTTGACATCATCGTTGTCATTGTAAAACATATCCATCGTTGTTGTCATGAAAGCTTACTTGAGTCATAAACCTCCGTTTTCGAAAGATACGTACATTCCGTAATTCTTTCAAAAATAGGTCGTTAGAACCAATAAAGGAAAGTCGCGGGGCCCACGGACGAGCGTCAACCCGATCCGGGCCCGCCTATGAAAGTTAAAGATTATTACTCGTTATGAAATCTTCTACGATGGTTTCGAAGCGATCCGAGCCCATCTGTGAAAGTTACGGCGTTCGTAGTTTCGGACTCGTTTAGGAACAAAATTCTTTTGAAAACAAAACTTTCGAAAACAACAAAGTTATGGAAGCATTTATGAAATCGTAATCTAAGAATCATGACTTTGAAAGAAAGGAACGAGCCTTAACATACCTTAGCCGCTTCCTAAGCTAATTCGAGCTTATGTCTCGGCTTCTCACGATCTACAATAATGTCATTAGATATCAACCATTAGCCATAACACTTGAGAATCCAATTCCAAATTAACACTTTGTCTATAAAAATTTCGGGCAAAAGATTTCCCCTATAACTTCAACGTCCCCGAGAATTCAACTCGGCCAAATCAACAACAACCAAACCAACAATCATAATAACAATCTCAATAATCAATTCACAAAATGTTCAAGACATTCCAATCCAAATCTTACTTTTGCCCGAAACTTTCAAATACCATAAGAACCATCACAATACATTTCTCTCTTCCGAATTCATAAGCTCTATTAACAATTCCATATATTAGCAACATCATCTTCATTAATACAAGAAGCCACATTAAAGTCACAATAAGTTCCAAATCAGCCCACACGATTAAAATCTTAACTTGGACCATTAAAACTTCATTTTACATCATAGAATTCACAACGACGACAACCAAAATACTACATAAAATTTACCCATCATGTTCTACCAAAACAGCCCCTACACGGCCAAGTCTTCAACATGCATAATTCCATGAAGTCCATTCATTTCTACACATTCTACCACACACACAACCATCTATAATACACAATCCAAACATGCTAAATAAATTAATCCTTCACTCCTATATATCCTCACATACACACGGCCACAATTCACCACACCATAAATTCATGAGTTTCATTCATTTCCACACTCCACAACATCCACAAATCATGCATAACATATGAAGAACAAGTTTGAGCCTTACCTTTTTCCCTTCAACTTGTCTCATCGGCTAGGACTACCATTTGCGAGGACGAATGATTTTCTTATTCCAACAACTACTCCATGTCGACGAGGACCTTCCAATTAGTGGGAAATCATGAAGAAATTATTTTTCCATGATCAAATTATGGGGGCTTTTCGCCCCCATGGCCGATTGTCTCTTCTCTCTTTTCTTCATGTTTATTGAGTTTTCTAGAGTTAGGAAATGATAAGTTGAGCCTTGTAGTTTCATCACATATATATATATATAAATATAGGAGCACATGGCCGGTCATGTGCTCCTTTCTTTTCTTTTTTTTTTTCTCCAATTTTCTTCACTTTTCTAGAAATTTCTTAATTTGCAAAAGATGAATAAGTCTTGCATGGTAATGAATTATACATACACATACACATGCCTTCTCCAATACAAGATACACACGTGCCATTCCATGTCATAAAAATATTGGCCAACATGTGGGTGGGGCCCACGGCCACCTAGGCCTTTTGCCCATTTCATGAAAATCCTTTTTCCAACTTTTAGCCTCCAATTTCTCCTTATCCCGAATTTACCCCTAATGCTCCATTCCAATGAAAAGGATGAATACGCACTTAGACATTCTAAAAAAAAAATTTATAACCTTGTCCTTAACTTCCCGCCATTAACTCGGAATATTCAAACGTACAAAATGCGAGGTATAACAGAAGGGTTGTCACTATGGATCCTACTGTGGTAATGCCTAGCCATTCGGGAGGAAGAGTGGCCACTGCGGGTTCGCTTCCCGGGTGCGGCTTATGCCTAGCTATTCGGGAGGAAGGATAGCCACCGAGAGTCTTATATTCCAGTGTGGTGCGCAGTTATGTTTAGGGAACCTCAAAGGTCATCCCTTCGATGTGATTCATTCTTGGGCCTGTATTGGCATGTGTGATATCTTTATCTCTTTATAAAAGTATTACTGATGATAATCTGGCAAATTGAAAGAACATAACCGAAAGTTGTTAACTTGATAAAAAGGGGACTCTCATTCATTTTGACAAGCGTGTAGAACCAAGTTGAGTAACTATTTAACAATGATTTCACATGGTTTCCAGAATTGATTTCTTTACTTATTATTGTATCTAATTTTTATATGTCACATTGTCCCCGAGGCACTCACTGAGTACGAAGTACTTAGGCATACCATTCTTGTTTTTGATGGCATGTTAGGTAATGAAGAAGAGCAAGTTCGTGGAGACTAAAGCGCTAGGAGAACTTGATGTTGCTATTGATTTGGTGAACCCACATGCTCATTTGTGGGTCATCTTCTATTTATTCATTCCATTTATTTATATTAGTTTTCCGGGCTGCGTCCTGATGATTAGATGGTCATTATTTATTCTTAGAAGTACCATAGTTTGCATTCATTCCGTGGGTAGTTGAAGGATTATTGTTAAAGTTTCAGCTTTGCTGTTTTGACTAATTTATACCTTTATCAGGACTTCCGCTGATTTAATAGTTGACATTTTTTTAATTTGTTAGTTGCTTATCTATATATCAGTGTGTCATTTGAGTAGCAAACCTTGCGGGTTTTAGAAGTTGAATGTTGCATCCTTAGGTTCTTCCGAGGTTGTTCATGACTTCGGATGCCGGTCACATCTAGGGTGAGTTTTGGGGAGTGATAGTGTGACATAGAATGTTACACCTCAAAAAATTTCATGTTGTTGCACAGTGAATAGGCTAACGAAAGGCCACATGGAAACTAAAGCACTAGGAGAACTTGCTATTGCTGTTGATTTGGTGAGCCCACATGCTTATTCGTGGGTCATCCTCTATTTATTAATTTCATTTATTTATATTACTTTTGTGGGCTGCATCCCGATGATTGGACAGTCATTCTTTATTCTTAGAAGCTCCATAGTTTGCATTCATTCCATGGGTAGTTGAAGGATTATTGTTAAAGTTTCGGCTTTGATGTTTTGACTAAGTTATACCTTTATCAAGACTTCCGTTGATTTAATAATTGACATTTTTTTTTTAATTTGTTTGTTGCTTATCTCTAAATCAGAGAGGCGTTTGAGTAGCGTACCTTGCGGGTTGTAGAAGTTGAATGTTACATCCTTAGGTTCTTTTGAGGTTGTTCACGACTTCGGATGCCGGTCATGTCTGGGGTGAGTTTTGGGACGTGACAGGCTTGGTATCAGAGCCTAGGTTGAGATACGTCCTAGGATTGCTGTCGGTGTCTATGGAACTGTGTCTAGTGGAGTTTTCCTTGTGCAGCCTGATTACCTGCATGACCGAGAAACTCCTAGGACATTTATAGGTGTTTCCTATTCTTCTTGATTCTAGATTGTGTTGTAGAACTTGTAGTCCCTTTAGGATCATTCTAATTCGCTCACTAATTAGTACCTTGCAGAAATGGCACTAACTCGATTCAGAATGGGTAACTCAGGATGCTCTACAGGAACTCAAAATCTGGTGGGATCAAACCCTGGTAATGGGAATAATGCTGGGAATCAGCCGCCACCTCACGCACTGCCTTCTCCTGCTGTTCCTGCTGCGGGTGTGCCTGACATTGGGTCAATATATTGACAGCGATCTAAATGCTGACCGCATTAGTTACAACTCAGCATGAGCATGGAGGTATGGTGTCACACCCTAATTTTCGATACGGCGTGATGGGCACCCGACCCTTATTTAGGGCCGAGCGAACCCGCCGACTCTCATCATACTCATAATCACACTGGGCCCGGTAACATGACACAAGTAAATAATGAATTTTTTTTTTCCAGAAAACAAACATGCCTTTCATTTTTGTCAAATCAAACAAAACTAGCATCGTATGAAATCTGTAAACATATGAAGTTCGTAACATAATGCATAATAATACATCGGCTTATATAGCCGCTTACAAAACTGACATATCATACACACGACACTGTCTGCAAAGTCTCTACCCGCATCTCAAATACCATACAAAGCACTCGACTATGCTAAAGACTCCGTGAGGAAATGGAGCTCGCCAATCCAAATTGAACGTCCTCCTCTAACATTATCTACTCATCCGTGGGTACCGCGCGGCATGAAACGCACCTTGAAGAAAGCGGGTCGTACGAAATATGTACCGAGTATGTAAAGCATGGGATATCGTAAAATAACCGTACTGAAATGAGAAGAACAGAAAAGTAATACAATAACCAGAACTCATAACACTTGCTTTTGAACCATAAATTATACGCATCAATTCCATATTCAGCTCATCATGGGACAAGATAACGTAATCGTAAAATCATCTCGTACACATACATAGATATAACATGTCCGGTCCTTCGAAGCCGAGGGACGCGTAGGTAAAACCATCGACGCATATATGTATATCGTGCCCCGCCCTTTAACGAGGGACGTGGTAAGTAAAATCATCATATCATATACATATAACGTGCCCCGCCCTCAACGAGGGACGCGTAAGTAAAATCATCATATGCATGTACATGTAACGTGCCCTGGCCCTCTAGTGAGGTACGCGGTAAAGGGAATCATCATATGCCATCCTGGCCACCTTCTCCATATCATCATATCATATAACGTGCCCCGGCCCCGCTAGCAAGGGACGCGGTAAATATAACGTGCCCCGCCCCAGCGAGGGACGCGGTGAACAATGCAATGAAGTGCACGAATACATGCCCCCGGCCCGGATGCGGGAAAGATATAATAACAGCTCGCACGAGCAGAGTAGTGAGAAACCATATGCACAAATCATCATATACATACCGTAACACATCGTACATCATAACTTATCATATGAGCTGACATTAACTGATGTGGGATTGGCCTAAACTGTTATATCCCGTATTTCGCACGTCGGGATAATTCGGGTCAATTACGATAAGTTGGGGACAAGACCATCCCGAGATGCGAAGTAGAGATTTTTGCTTGTCTTAAGAGAGAAAGTTGTGCATGATTTTATTGGTATGGAAATATTAAAGAAACATTTGGGGCCAAATTCCATTTTTGGAAAGTATTCTAATTTTGGAAAGGGACTTAATTCATGAATCAAAAAAAAAAAAAAGAGAAAGAAGTAGAAAATAAAGGCCATGTGGCCGGCCACCTTAGGTGGGCCATGGCCACATGGTTGGCTAAAATGTGAAATTAAAAAGATGACTTGGTCATCTTATTCCACACTTCACCAAGAAATTTCAAGAAACTTTGAGAAGGAGAAAAAGCCAAGCCATATTCGGCCATGGCTATGGAAAATTAAAGCTTAAGAGTTGATCACCAAAAAATAATTCCTCCTAGTTTTCTTACCAATTGGAAGGTGCTCTTCAACGTGGGATAGTTGTTGGAACAAAAAAGACGCTTATTTTTGCAAAACAACTCTCTAGCCGAGTGGAAGAAGTTGGAAGGAAAAAGGTATGATTCAACTTTCTTTTTTATATGTTATGCATAGTTTATGTGTGTTGTTAAGTGTGGAAATGAATGAAAATTATGAAAACAGGGATGTTTAAGTTGTAGCCGTGTGGATGTGTGTTGGCCGTGTGGTGTGTGTTGTATTGAAGGGTGATGAATTAATGGAATTTACCATGTTTGTGTGTTGTTGTAATGTGTAGAAAATGAATGAAAACGTGGAATGTATATGTAGGTGGTAAAAATAGGGGTTGTTTGTTATGCAAGAAATGAAGTCATGTTATCTAGTATTTTGATCGTCGTTATGAGTTCTATGAGGTAAAATGAAGTTTAATGAATCAAATGGAAGTTGTGATGGTTGTGGGCTGATTTGGAAGCCAATGTAGCTCTTATGTGAATTTTATATTTAGGATGATTATGTTGTTAATGCTTAGATTGTTGATGTAGTTTATGAGTTTTGGAAGAAGAAAATATGTTAGTATTGTTTTCGGGTTTGGAGAGCATTTCGGGTAAGTTGGCACATTGGTTGAATTGTTTGAAATATTGTATGAATTGTTTATAGTGTCCTTGAAAATTGTTTGAATGATTTCGGATTGGTAATTGAACGTGTGAATATTGATGTTAGTTTGATTTTATGTGGTTGAATTAAATATAAGTGAATATCGTCGCATTATGTGAAAGGAGGTTATTGATGTTAGAATGCGTTTTGAATCAATGATTGATGTTGTAGAATGTTTTGTTGGTATTGTGGTTGATGAAATTGGCCGAGTTTAATTCTCGGGGTGGTGTATTTATAGGGGAAGTGCTGCCAAAATTTCTGTAGAATTTGGTGTGCGCTTGGAATCGGGTTTCCAAATGCCTTTAGCTAATATTTGATGTTTAACGATGTATTGTAGATCTTGGAAAGTTCACGACGTAAATTTGGATTAGCTTGGAAAGCAGACAAGGTATGCAAGGCTTACCCTTTTCTTCGTTGGCATGTCTTAGCTACGATTAAGTTATGATAAGTTACGAATCTCGAGGCGATTCCATTCCTATGATCCGAGCAAGCATATGAGTTTTATTCGCTTTTAATGTTCGCAAGTCAACTTAGTTAAATTATGGCTCCTATGTTTTGAAAGATTGAATTTCAAAAGCCTTAAAAAGAATGTTGCTACAAAAAGGATCCCGATCTTCAAACGTCCGTAACTTTCGCATACGAGCTCGGAACACCCCAAAACATAATAGGTAAACTCATAAGATATAACTTTCCCCTAACTCTCGTAGTCGGGCTCGGATGGGGTCGGCACCGTCCGTGGGGCCCGCGGCTCTTTTATACTATTCCTAATGATCTTTGGGAAAAATTTAATACTATTTCATTTCGATCTCCGCATATGGATTTCCTACTTATTTGATGAGTTATGGTTATGATTTTAAACGTATGGTTCTTACGGTTCCGTGGTATGTTTAAGATATTTGATACGTTTCCGAAGGTCGTCCGAAAGACATTTGACATGACTAAGTCTTGACCTTTAAACGATAATTTGTTTTGATTTTTCCATTATATTTTTGGAAAATGTTTTAAAAATTGCATATAGTTTCTCACGACTCTGCTCGTGCACTATTGTCACATCTTCACCGAGTCCCGGGCCGGATGTCATCGTGCGCATTATGTTATATTTCGGAGTATGATGTGTCCAGGTTCGCCGAGCCCCTTTGTCGGAACCGTGGATAATGGTGTTATGATGTGTCCGGTATGCCGCACCCCTATTGGTCGGGTACCGTGGTATATATATAATGTGCTGTGTGATGGGGATACGGAGACATAAAACCTTCTGGAGTATGATGTGTTGTGGCGCCAACGACGGGCGGGCGACCACAGTTCTAAGAGCCTTATGCATGACTTAAGTTTTATGAGTAAGCATTTTAATGTTTTGAAAGCATTTTGATATTTTGAATATTGCACTTACTTTCTGCACCTCTGATTTTGATTATGACTCCGTTTACTATATTTTATTTCATGCCTTGTATACTCAGTACCTTTTCCGTACTGACCCCCTTTTTTCGGCTACGCGTCCCATGCCGCGTGTATAGGTACACGCTTCAGAGGTCCGTCAGTCTAGGATATTTGTTCTCCGCTTGGAAGTGCTCCCTTGATCCGAGCCTCATACATTTTGGTACCGACATCTCTATTATACGTATATATGTTTGTTCATGGGTTCGGCGGGGCCCTGTCCCGTCATATGATTCTGTTATGACTCTTAGAGGTCTGTAGACATATACGTGTGGGTTGTGGGTAGTTACCGTTTCATTGTGTCTGTGTGATCTGTGTTCTATACGCCCCCGTATGATGTTGGCCTTACCGGCTCCCGACATTAGTTCTCGTTGGATGTTGTGACCGCGGAATGTATATACGTGTATATGTATTTGTGATAGTTACGGGGCGATGTGTCACTATTTGTAAGTATAAGATACTGATTATGTCACTTATAGTCCGATGTTGAACTCTCGTATACACGCATAATCTGTTTGTACGTTGATTATGGTTAATAGGTACGTCTGGGTGCCCAGCTCGGGTACCAGTCACGGCCTACGGGGTTGGGTCGTGACAATAACCGAAGCGAACTATTATTTCAAAACCAAGACAATAGTCAAATCAGATTTCCTTCCGAACATCACTCGGGAACACATCAAACCGAGCTTCAGAAACCATAGTCACGTATCAAAATCATAAGTATACGAATCATTATTTCAGACTCAACAGATAAATATATAGTCATACTCGGGGGTCGGAAAGGTAGTCATATTGAATTCTTTCAAAAGCCATCGGAATTATACGAGGAGATCGGCGGACCCGCGGACGAACTCGGCCCCACGTCGGGCACTTCACAAAAATCATAGTCATCATATGTTACGAATCATTATTACAAAACTCAAAAGATAAATAACCGATCGTACTTGAAATCGGAATAATAGTCATATCATATCCTTTCAAAAAATCGTCAAGTACATAAGGAAAGTCGCGGGGCCCACGGAGGGGTGTCGACTCAAGTCGGGCCCGCCCATAAAAATTTAAGTCATCATACGTCATAGAATCATTTTTGAGCATATCGAGGCGATCCGGTTCTGTCTGTGAAAGTTACGGACTTTCATAGTTTTCGGAATCGTTTAGGAACGAAACTTTTTTAAGAAAGAAAACCCAACTTTTATGCAACTTTTGAAAATCAATCATACAAAGACACATAAACCATAGCTTGTCCACATAAGGATTCCAACATCAAAAGCAAATACGACTCATAAATGTACTCAGATTTTTAAGAATAGAATTACCCCCGAAGCTCATAACATATCATAACTTAGCCATATCTAAGACATGCCAAAAGAAGGAAGGTAAGCTTTATACAATTTTGATCGCTTCCTAAGCTAATCCAAACTCAAGTCTTGGCTTCTCAAAATCTACAACACGTCATTAGACACCAAACATTATCACCAGGCACCTCGTAATCCCATTTTAAGCTCGCACTTTATTTACAAAAATTTAAAGCATTTCCCCTATAAATTAACACCTGAGAATTTAACTAGGCCAACCTATCAACAACAATACCAACAAACATTCTAACAACATCAACCATTAATTCAAAACGCACTTTACATCAACAACCTTTTTTTCACACAATGCGACGGCATTCCAATTACGTTCAAATCAACATATATAATCAACCCAACATCATTGCCCACGCGTTCAAATACCAATCCAAAACCATTCAAACATGATTCAATAACATTTCCAACAATCCACAAAAAATTATTCAAAAACAACTCAACCAAAACATAAGGCAACCCGAAACCTTCCAAGTCCAAGGAAATATCAACAACGCGTTTCTTTTCTTCCAAATTCATAAACCATACTAACAATCCATACTTTAACAACATTAATCTCAAAAATACAAGAAACCATATTAAGATCATATTAGGTTCCAAAACTTGACCACATGATTTCAACTTCACTTTGAACCATTAAGCTTTCATTTTACAACATAGAATCTACAACACAACATCCTAAACATACCAAATGAAATTAGTTCTTCACTTCTACCTTACACCACACATACACGGCCACGACACAACAATTACAACTTCAACTCGAATCATTCAATACCTTCATTCTCATCACATAATCCATGACAACAACAACCAAAATACTAAGTAAAATCAATTCGCCATAACTTACCAAAAAATCTTTATACGTCAACATCCACACACAAAATTTTCATGATTTCCATCCATTTCCACACACTATAACAACACTCAACCATGCTACATACAATTAATCCATCATTCCTACACAACACACACTACACACGGCCAAACCCCAACATTCACGGCTCAACTTTAACATCCATATTTTTATGAAGTTCATTCATTTCTACACTCCACAACATACACAAACCATCCATGACATATGAAAAATAAGATTGAACCTTACCTCTTTCACCCACTTCTTCACACGGCTAGACTTGAGAACTTCAAGAACAAACACTCTACTTGCTTCAACAATCATCCCATGTTAATAAGGACCTTCCAATTGGTAGGAATGCTAGGAAAAATAATTTTTTTGGTGAAGATTTTTGGTCATCCATTTCTCTCTCTCATGGCCGAATGGCCTTGATGTTTTTTTTCTCCAAGGTTATCAACTCTTCTAAGGGATGAAGATGATAAATAATGATGAATTAGTCATCTTTCTACACTTATATAAATCACACAAGTGTACCATGGCCCACACCCACACATGGCCACATATGGCCATTTTCATGAAATAATTAGTTTCCAAAATTTCACTTCTAGCCCTTAATTTTCATGAAGTGCCTAACTTTCCATAATTCACTTTTGACCCCAAATTTTCCTTATTCCAATTTTACCCTTAACGCTCCATGCCAATGAAAAGATGAATATGCAACTTATGCACCTTTAACAAAATCGAAAGAAATTACAACCTTGTCCTTAACTTATCATGACTACCTCGGATTATCCCAATGTACCAAATTACGGGATATAACAAAACCAATGTGGGATTGGCCTAAACCAGTGTGGAATGTTGCCTCACTACTGGGTTTGCCCCACCATTGGGTTTGCCCCACCACCGACTCTGATTCCACTGATCATACTCCAAAATTCATACATATAACATATATATAACGTAGCATATATACACATGTATCTACCGACAGGTAAGCCTGCGACCGGACTTATATATCATAATACCATAATACATACACGGTTCCCGGCCAAAAGGGGCTCGGCGAACGGGCACATCATACCTCGAATACAAAGATAGTGCGCACGATAACATAACCGGCCCGGGACTTGGCGAAAAATGTAAATACGTTTAATACACAAATAGAATCCCGAGTGACCAAATACAAGCCTAAAACAATTTCAAAGACTTAATAGGTTAATCAAAACGCAACCATCATTTATAAGCCCAAATAAATAGTCAACCAGATTTTCTTCCGAATCTCACTCGGAACATATCAAACCGAACTCCGTGAATCATAGTTACGCATCGGAATCATAAGTGTACGAATCCACATTTCGACTCAATAAATATATAGTCATACTCGGGGTCGGAAATAGTCATATTAAGTTCTTTCAAAAATCATCAAAACTATAGAAGTTGTTTCGGACTCTTACTGACGAGCGGCCAACCCAATTCGGGCCCGCCTATGAAAATTAAAGTCATTATACGTCATGAAATCATTTGCGAAGATATCAAAGCGATTCAAGCCCTTTCTTGAAAGTTACGGCTGCTCGAAGGCTCTAATCGTTTAGAAACAAAACTCTTTTTTAAAAAAAAACAACTCTTCGAAAACACAAAACTCTACGCATAAACTCAGAAATTTAGTCATACAAAGACATAAGGATCATAGTTCGGCTACATTAAGGATATGAATATCAAGAAACAAATAAGAATCGTCACGAATTTATCAAAGCAATCCTAAGCCCGTCTTAAAACAACCATTTTTTTGCATTTTATAAAACATTTGAGAACCAATCATACAAAAACATATAAACCATAGCTTGACCACATAAAGATGCCAACATCAAGAAGCAAATAAGCATCGTCAACATGCTCGGATTTTACGAATAGAATTTCCCCAAGGCTCGTAACTTTCATAGCTTAATCATATCTAAGACATGCAAAGTATGCTGAAAGGGAAACGCATGTTCGTCCTCTCTCCAAGTCACTCCAAACCTAAACCCTGGGCTCTCCAAATCTACACAATAACATCAGTCACCAACGTTACTATAGGCATTTAGGAGTTCATTTCCAACCAACACATACCCTACGAAAATTAAAAGATCAGAACAAAGCAATCCACGAATTTAACTCGCCAAATCAACAACAACAATACCAACAACCAACCTAGCAACATCAATAATCAATCCGAAAGTCAATATAACATTAGTAACCCTCTTTTACATCATTCGACAACATTCATTATATTCAATTCAACGGCTCACCTTCAAGCCAACATCAATACTTATACATTCAAGTACTAGTCCAAACCCATACCAACAACATTCAAGAACATTTCAAACAATTCACACAATACTTCAAACATCCCAAATAATACTCCAACTCACCCGAAATTGCCCCAAACCTGAGAACCTCAACCATAACACATTCCTCACTTCCAAATCATGATTTGCACCAACAATCCACACTCTAACAATGTCATTCCCATAAATACACAAATTACATCAATGCACAATAATTCCAATCTAGCCCACAACACTAATATATCAATTTGAAGTCATTAAACTACTATCGTCAACATAGAATTCATAACAACAACAACCAAAATACTAATTAACATTAATCCATTCCTTGTCACATAATATGGCCCATTTTCTACCAACACTACATATATACATATTGATGGTTCTCATCCATTTCTTCACTCTACAACACTCACAACATGCTAACTAGACTTTAATTCATTGCTTCAACACAACACAACACACACACACTTACACGGCCATGCACTACACACACAACCTCAACTCCAACCTGGCCATATTTCATGAATTTCCTCCATTTTAACATACTACAACATGCATACACCATTCATAACACATAAAACAAGATTAAATCTACCTTTTCTTCTTCAACTTCACAAATAGGCTAGGGTTTGCAATTTATAAACGATGGTTGGATGACCCAAAACAACACTTCTACGTTACTTAGGGACCTCCAATTAGTGGATTTGCGATCAATGAAATATTTTTTGTGATGGCTCTATTTGGACTTGGTTTCTCTCGTTGGTTTGGTCAATGGTTGAAGCTATTGTTCTTCAACTTCTTGATTTTTTTCTAAGTATTGAAAGTGAAGAAAGATGAACCCTTTAGTCATCTTTATGCTCCTTATATGTTACACAAGTGTCCATGTACCCACACATGGGTTGGACCAATTAAATTTGGCCAATAATAAACGCGGCTTGCATTTCCATAACCACACGGCCAAACATGGCCAAAATTCAATAATTTCCAACTTTCCATTATTCCACTTTTGGTCCCAAATTTTCCCAAATGTTCCACACCCACAAATTCATGAACAACTTAGATCTTAAAACATAATCGAAGGTCAAAAGTCTCGACTTCGTATCTCGGAATGGTCTTGCCTCTAACTTATCCTAATTAATCCGGATTGTCCCGATGAACAAAATACGGGATATAACAATATCATTCGTACTTTTTTTACCCCGCGTGCTTTGAACCCCAATGTCCCCCTC
>NW_026718282.1:0-13211 GCF_029784015.1 Lycium ferocissimum
ACAAGAATAGGATTTTTGGATCAAAGTAGAAGGCTTGGAAATTTTTTTCTTTTTTTTCTCTCTTCTTTCTCCTTGGCCGTGACCTCTTCTTCTTTTTTTTCTCTCAATTTTTCTTGAAGTGTCTTGAAATATAATGGCCCCTTTCTCTCTTTTATTTACTTAATTTGGCCATGTCATGGGCCTTAGCCCATTTCCCTCTATGGCCGGCCACCTTATTTCTTTGGGCCTTGATTTTCCTTTTTTTTTTTGGCCCAACACTTTGGCTAAATTTGTAATTTCATGAAACAAATTTCCAAAATTCCGATTTTTGTCCTTAACCTTCCTCGAAAATTCCGCACCAATATTTCCATAACCGACATTGATACTAGAAGAATCCAAATATGGCCTTATTTCTTACAAGCAAAGATTATTCGAACTTTCCAAATATACAAAAATCACGGATATAACAAATACCCATCCCATCAAGCCCGGGTCCTAGCACGCTTTAACCTTGAAACTCGGGTGAAATACGATGCTTTAATGCCGGATAATTGCATCCACTTGGTCACATGACCTTTACTACATAATCTGGGGCAGATTGAAGTCTTACAGATTTCGAGACATTTCCATGACACGTCCTATTTTTCGTATTTACTGTTTTACCCTTCGTATTCCAAAAGTTTCATCTTTCGTCCTAGATTTCCAATTTCTCAATAGCAACAAATATATCCTCATCGTCATTACTTATAGCTATTTCGGGTATTGTCCTGTTTAAATCTTCACTCAGCATCCCTACACGATGATTTTCCGCAAGGTCGATTATGAACTGTCTCTAAATTCTCCAATAGGCTTTACTTCTACCAAGCATCGAATGTCATTCGTCTCGATCTTCCGATCGTTAACCGTCTTTCCTATAATCACTTTTCACACCATACCCCAATCCACAACTCTTCCGGGCGATTAGATTCATTTATTGCTACTAACAATATTTTCTTTTCCCTTTATAGCATATCCGACTAAATATTCTAACTTACGCTTTCAAAGAAACCTCTTATCATTCTCGCTGTTCAAACCCCGTACATAGCAACTATCGGCGATACCTCACGTAACACATAGTTATGTAACACATTCCCGCCATTCAAAGCTTCCAATTTCGGATAGCGGAGCAAATATACCAAGATTTCACTTCGAGTTTCATACCATCACTTACCTTTCTCCATCGTATGCAAAGCCCTCTTATAGAATTTCACTTTCCTATGACTTGGCTCACTATCGCACGATCTAAGACGAAAGAAGGTCAACAATTCCTAAATGCCCCGTAGCCTCGTTTATACGATGGCGCGCTTCACACCATAAACGAGGACTGCGGACACGACTGCTTGCGTACAACCCCTAGGGATGCACTCCGGCTCGATACCACTTTGTCACACCGATTTTACTAGGGTGTGATGGGCACCCGACCCCACATTCGGAGCCGAGCGAACCCACTGACTCTTATTACATACATACATAAACTTCCGGACTATTAATCAAACAAAAATGACAAATATAGCAAATGTTCTGAAAATATCCTTTGTAGTGTACAAATCGACAGAATATGTAGTCATATGAAAATTATGGCATAACACGGAATGACATGACGGCTGGTGGAGCCGCCTACGCGTAATCGACACATCCGTAACCCACATTCTCGGCCCGCAAAGTCTCTATCGGATACTCGTAACACAATGTGCATAAACCGCCCTCGCAGCCCTCCAGAGCAAACGGAGCCGGCCAACGCCGCCGGAACATCTCCTACAAAGCCCCGTACTCATCCGGGTGTACCACGCGGCATGAAACGCAGCCCCCGAAGAACAAGGGGTCAGTACGGAATATGTACTGAGTATGTAAAGCATAAAGACCAACAAACAAAAATCGTAACTGAACAGAATCATAACTGAACGCAATCATAACTGAACAGAGGGTACAGAACATAAATGTAATAACCGGAGTATCAGAAATGCTTAATCATAGATCAGAAGCAAATGCATAAAAGAAAACATGCCATAGCCGGTGCCCAACATGGGACTCGGCAAACAGAAAGTGGTCGCCCCCTGACGCTGGCGCCACAACAAATCATACCAAATCAGAAATGCGCGCATATCATAGCATATCGGATGGCCATATCATATCATATCATATCAGAGTGTGTACATGGCACATCATACACCACAACCCATGTACATATATACCTGCCCCCTCACACCGAGGCACGGCGAACAGTGCGAAGGAATACGCGTGATAACATATCCCCGGCCCGGCTCCTGAAGGAAGCATTGAGGCGTCCACGAGTGGAGTAGTGAGAAACTTATGCAATATAAAACATACGGTACATACAAAGATCGACGGAATAATCAAATGACATATCATGAAAAAGGGATCCGAAGAGGCATAGCACATACCTTTTAAGGTCCCGGAGGAGTCTTTCAAAATAGAATCTTAGGAGTCGTTTGTGTATATCAAAACGTAAAACATATACAGAGACTCTATAGCCTAGCTCAGATGGCGGAACTTATAGCGAACATTTGGCAATAATCAGAACGTAAGTCTTTCAGACATCAGAATGGTTTGTGTCAAAAAACGTCTTTCTGAGGTAGTTTCAAATCCCAAAGTAGGTCATAAAACTCAATAAAATACTTATAAACCTATTCGTTAAAACTTAGAAAAGTAGTCAAAAGTTTTCCTTAGTTTCATATTCAAAGGTAGCTTTAATAGGTTATTAAGAAAAATTCGGACAAAGTGGGCCCACCTCGACCAAATGAGGTGGCATATGTAAATTACGTAGGATAAACTTCATAACGTCGCTTACAAAGATATTAAGATGATCGGATTGCGTTTGTACAGGTTCTAGAGGCTTAAACAATTTTTCTAACTATTCGCACAACATTCAATTCAATTTTACTGAATGAAAAAGGGGCGTTTTCGAACGTGGATTCCGAGGAGTAGAGTTGTCCCCGAGGTCCAAATTCAAGCTTAGAACATTTAAGACATGCCAAGAAAAGAATAGGAGAGCTTTACATACCTTACGGATGACTTGCGGTCGCTTAAACTCAAATCCCGTTTCGTCAGAAATCTGCAAATGGTCACCTTTACCAGTTACTATTCATGAGGCTTGAAAATTCCAACTTTGGTTTAGTATTTGCCTACCGAAATTTCGGGCAAAAGATCTCCCTATAAATATGATATCCCGAGATTTAAACTCGGCCAATTTCAATCAACAACAACCCGAGAATGGAACTCGGCCAAAATAACAATAACCAAATCAACAACAATATAAACAACCAATCCAAAACACATTCCAACATAAGTAGTCTTCCTTACTACATAATATGTCAACTTTCATTCAATTGCGCACATTCGAACCAACATGAACGTTTACATATTCATCCACTAATTTGAGGTCATTTAAACATAAACTAAGAGCATTTCAAGCTATATGTCCAATATTCAACATTTTCATCAATTTCCCTATTCCAACCAGAACTTCATATATGGGACAAAACCATTCCAACACATTTTCTACTTACTAATTCATCTCCAACAACAACAATTTACACCTTAACAACTTCATGATCTTAATACCATAAAATCACATTAGTGTGACATAACTCTCCACATTCCATTTTCATGCAAACTTAACCCATATAATCTTTATTTACATTATAATGATCACACTAACACAACTAACATGCTAAACAAAATAAATCCATCACACTTTCCCTATCACATACCACACGGCCATAGGCCAATTTCCAACTTCATTCCCAATACAATTTCCACAACAACCACAACTAAATTACAACATAAAATCCAACTCATCTTATCTATACAATAACATATACACACGGCCCTATACATGCATATATAATTATCATGCAAGCTTCCATAATTTCATGATTTCTATGCATTTCCACATACTACAATATAAATGAAGGCCTTACAACACCTAAAAGAGAATTGAATCTTACCTTTTTCTTCTAACTTCTTCATTCCACCAAATTGTCCAAACGACGAAACGGACGACTTATCTTCCGAAATAATTATACCACGTCGTAGAGGACCCTTGAATTAGTAGGAATACAACAAGAAAATAATTTTGGGGACAAAATTTGAAGGGACCAAATTTAAGGACCATGGCCGGGCCATGGTTATTTCTCTCCTTCTTTCTTTCTTTCTTCTTTCTCCAATTTCTTGAAGTTTCTTGAATATCCCTTTGGCCCCCTCCTTTTCTTTTTATTGCCATTTTTAATTTTCATGGGCTTGGCCCATTTTCTTTCCTTTTTTCATGCCATGGCCGGTTGGGCCCTTCACTTGGGCTAGGCTTGTTGTTTTTTTTTTTTTCAATTCTTCCAAGCCCAATTTCTTGGTCCATATTTTTGGTGATTCATGAAACCATTTTCCGACATTCCAATTTTGCCCTTAGTCTTTTCCGATATTTCCACATCTAAATTTTTCACAACCAACATATATATATATCAAACAAGATCAATTCATCACATTGTCCTTAACTTGTCTCAACCATCCCAAGGTGTCCAAGGATGTAAGGTACGGGTTATAACATATTGCTCGCATTCAGGCCCACGCCCAAAACCTGGAGGAGCAGTATCAGCAACGGAGGGGCGAGCGTGATTCGGATAGGGGCTCCAGAAAAAGGGGCAGATTTTTTGGAGCCGGATGCAGAGTATAGAGGGGACGAGGCACCGCGGCATTCGAGGTATCCAACCGGATCGAGTGCCCGAGCATCGGGTCCCAAATAGAGCCGATTCAAATAGGACGGGCCACCCCCACCACGATGTACTCGGTGTGGAAAGTTTCTTCTGGGCGTGCTACCTTGACACGCGCGCTTGTTTTGTACGTGGTCGACCGACCATTTGATGCGTGATCGCCCACGGAGATCCGGAGAGAAGGACTCGGCCCGCCGGATCCGCCATTGGTTCGTCGTCGGCCGCGCGCCCTCCCGGACGGACGTCCCAGGCCCCGGCGGTCGTGGTCGAGGAGTGAGGGAGCACGCCGGTACGGCGGTCCTGTAACCGCATATTTTCACCGACGAACCACAGGATCCCGAGCCCTCCCGGGACGCGGCTACGGGTAATTTACCGGCATTCCTTTATAAAGTATATACGTGATCGATTTAACTCTATACCGTCATGTGTCATTCTTTATGTGTTGATGAAAATCTAGAAATCCCGGACAAAAGGTAGTTATATGCATAGACAAGAAATGAGTATTAAGGGCCGAAAGGGGCTAAAATAGTAATTAAGAGAAAAGTCCGTTCCGAGGCGTGTCGAAAGTGACTAATACTCTAATCGCGCACGGATTACGTGACAAAGCCCGCGCGAGGAGTGGATGCAAATATGTTAGCATTAGGATACCGGAATACGTTAACGTTTCGGGTGTTAAGCGTCTTTGGCGGGGGAGCAATTCCATGATGGGTGACCCACCGGAAGTATCCCAAAAATTTCATAAGTATAGAGATAGAAGACAAATGTGAAGTTAGGGTAGCCTAGACGACATTAAGTATATGGGATGACGGGAGACATAATAGAGGTTGCGTAGCCGAGTTAGACGAGTAGGTGAAAAGGAACATCGATGTAGTACAACCCAGAATCGGGTAAGTTTAAATAGTGATTGGAAATGTTGCGAATGAGGGGATAACAAGAATTCGGGATATGTTGGCACCTCGAGTAACTACAAAAGGGTGTAGAAACAAGTTGACAACGGGTGCAGTACGACGCAAATATAGAGACCAACCAAGGAAGATGACCGAAAAGATGACGGCGCCCTATGAAGTATGGTATAACAAGAAAGTATAAGTCAACCAAGGTATTTGAACGGACGTGTTGAGTGATCGTGTACGACGACGCGGCGAAACCTCCCCGAAAATGTAGTAACCCCCTATAAAGGCCGGTTCAACATTCGAGGACGAATGTTTTAAAGGGGGAGGATGTTACATCCGTATTTTGTACCCTCGGGTAAGTCAAGGCGAGTGACACAAGTTGCGTATGGAAAATTGTAAAGTGGGAATATTAAGAAAGGCCGGGGGTAAAAAGGTAAATTTGCATAATGACTCATGGAAATATGGAGAAAGGCTAGGGGCAAATTTGGAACCAAGGGAAATATTTTTCATGAAATTGAAGAAATCTCCTAGAATTTTCAAGAAAGAGGCCAATTGGCCATGGGCCCCACCCACTTGCAAAACATGGCCAAATGAATTCAAGCCAAGTTAGGGCTATATGCTTAATTACTATTGGAAGGGGCTATATATATATATATGTGGAAAGATGATTCATTCATCTTATTTCCCCTAGAATTTTCAAGAAACAAGAAATCAAGAAAGAGAGAAAAGAAGACCAAGGCCATTCGGCCAAGCTTGAAGAGAAAAAAAAAAAACCGAGGAGAAAAAAAAAAAGAAAGGAAAGGAGGGAGAGTTTCCAACTTGTTCTTCATAGCCAAACCATTCCTTGAAGGGCTCTTAACATAGTAAGGTGTATTTGGAGCAAGAAAAACACAAGTCTTGGCAAGTCTTCTATTGCAAGCCAAGTGAAGAAGTAAGGGAAAAAGGTAAGGTTTAATTCTTTTCTTATATGTTATGGATGGTAGAGTATGTTGTGTGCATGGAAATGGATGAATTTCATGTGTTGGAAGTATGTGTGTGTGTGGCCGTGACTTGCAAGAAGCAAGCCGTGTGTGTGTGTGTTGTGTTGTATTGTGTTATGTGGTGTGTTGGTTGTTGTCGTAATGTATGGAAAATATGGAAATTCACGAAAAACATGAACATGGAGGGTTGGCCGAATGGGTGCATAGGTGTAGGGGTGAAGAATCAATTTTGTTTAGCATGTTTTGGTTGTTGTTTCATAAATTGGAAAGTAAGAAGTAGTATGTAGATGGTATTGTTGGAATGTTATGTGGATTATATTGTATTGAATTATATTGAATTGTATGGAATTGTATTGGATTGCATTGAAAGGAATTGAATAGAGTTGAAATGAATATAAGTGGCTTGTTGGAGATGAATTAGTAAGTAGAAAACGCGTTGGAATGGTCTCGTTGCATATATGAGAATTTTGGATTGAATATGGAAATTGTTGGAATTGTTGAATATTGGATATATAACTTGAAATGCTCTTGGTTTATGTTTGAATGATCTTAAGTTAGTATGTGAATATGAACATATTGATATTGGATTGTAAGTGTAAAGTTGGATTCGGAGTTGTTGGATTATTTGGAAAATGAGACTATTTGCGCTAGAATGCGTTTCTAGTCGATTGTTGATGTTGTTTATATTGTTGTTGGTATGGTTGTTGTTGTTTTGGCCGAGTATGAATCTCGGGGATGTTGTACGTATAGGGGAAATGCTGCCCAAATTTTGTTATAAACAAGTATTGGTTGAGATTAACAATTGGTAAACGTGACCAATTTGTAGATTTTGGCGAACTTGGAGCTTGAGTTTGGAGACGTGAACAAAGCGTAAAAGGTATGTGAAGCCTACCTCTCCTTCATTTGGCATGTCCTAGTTAGTATAGGTCAAAATCCGACCCTCGGGAAAAGTCCTACCCCTCGGAAACGACACCTAAATTTATTCACTATTCATTCAGTAGAATTGAACCTATAACTTGTGCTTTAAGGTAAAATGGTGTTCGAACGTCCGAAACCTTTGGAAATGAAATTGAAATGTCTTGAAACCTTCGTGGATGACCCAACGGGACATAATGACCGTGTTTTCATGCTTGTCACTCGAGTCTCGATATACGTGCATACCGAATTTTCATCACTTGTTTTATTGAAACTTTATAATCTTTGTTTTAAGATTTCTTGTGGTGTTTTATTCATTGCTAGTCTCGTCTTATAATGTTTGTTCTTTCAAGGTGAGACGAAGCGACCGTGGTTATTCCATAAGGTAATCGGGGCTACCGACCTTACGTCACCCCGATAGACACATGACTTTCTTTGGGTTCTTATGCATGCGCCTTATATGATATGTATATGACATGTATATGATATGTATATGAAAATGGGGAATTTTGGGGAATGGATACATGTTGCGCTATAGACGCATTGCCACCGGTCGGTGGCGTAATTCCATCCGGACGCGGGATGCCGGACGCGGGACACGCGGGTGAGCGAAGCGTATTTCGGCGACATGACTTGTTATTTTCACATGTATATGATACGAAATGTTTTGAACAAAAGTATGTATAAGCAAGCATGACATCCGCGCGAAAGTTACACGTACGATTATCCTTTTATCCGTCATATGATCTCCGGTCTCACATGTTGTTATTGCTCATATGTTACATGTTTCATTGTATTATTTCCATGGCTTACATACTCGGTACCTTTGCTCGTACCGACCCCTTTTCTTCGGGGGCCTGCGTCTCATGCCACGCGAGTCGACGGGTTGACGGGTTCGACTCAGAGCTTTTCCAACCGTACATTGAAAGGCGCTCCAATTGTTCGAAGTTTCTATGTCTTGGGTACTACTTTTATGTATATATTTGAACAAAGAAAGTCGGACCACTTGTAATTACATGTATTTTGGGATTAGAGGCTCGTAGACGGATATGTACGGTCAAATGTTTTCTGGTCTAGTTGTCTTGTCACCGTGTGATATGGTACGGTTGAATATTACTACTCGTTACATGTATGCTATTATCGGCGATGTTGTTAAGGAAAAAAAAAATGCCAGTGTTTATACGGCCCACTTAGTAATAAGAATAAGACGTATGACAGGGGGTGCCCGGTACAAGTATCGGGTACTCGTCGCGGCCCCTAGTTGGGTCGTGACAATTGGTGTATATGGTTTCTCACCACTCTGCTCGTGCGAGCTATTATGATCCCTTTCACTGCGTCCCGGGCCAGGGCATGTATTCGTGCACGATTCTACAGTATGATTCACCGCGCCTCTCACTAGAGGGCCGGGGCATGTTATATGATATGATAATGATATGATGATATGGGGAGGTGGCCAGGATGGCATATGATGACTTCATTCACCGCGTCCCTCACTAGAGGGCGGGGCACGTGTTATATGTATATGATATGATGATTTTACTTACCGCGTCCCTCATTAAAGGGGTAATGTTGGCACGTTATATGTATATGTATGCGATGGTTTTACCTACCGCGCCTCTCACTAGGGGGCCGGGGCACGTTATATTTATACATGTGTACGAGATGATTTTTCGACTCGTTTCTCGGTCCGCTGATAGCTCGAATATGAAATGGATTCGTATGATTTATGTTTCAAAGGCAAGTGTTATGATTTTCTGGTTATTGTGCTACTTTTGCCTCCTCGTTTAATACGGTTCGTTTACGATATTCCATCTTTACGTGCTCGGTACGTATTTCGTCTAAGGACGATGCCCCTAATTCTTCGGGGGCTGCGTTTCGTTCTCCCGTTTGATACGTATTTTGGTGATCCGCTGCCGTAGGATTTCCATTCTCGAACGTTCGAGTGCACCCTATCATTCGGGAGCTAATATTTTGGGTATATACTCTTAGATGTATATGATTATGTTTATTCGAGGTACGGCGGGGCCACCGTCCCGTCATCCGATTTCGTTGTTATATCTTTAAGGTACGTAGACATAGATGTGGGTTATGTACGGTTTGTTCGGATGCGTTGAGCAAGTTGTGTTTGGGCGGCCCGTCCGCGTACGGAAGGGCACTTGTATATCTGCGTGTATGTTGTGATGCTACGTTATGTATATTATGATAGCCTTACGCTTCGGTGCGATATATGTTTGTATGCGTTAGTTTGGAGCCACGTCGATGCGGATTTATGTACGAGTCGTTTGTATGCGAATTTGGTTAGTGAGCGCATATGGGTGATTTGGCTCGGGCACTAGTCACGGCCTACGGGGTTGGGTCGTGACGAATGTATCGGAAGCGAGTATCGTCCTCGGAATGTATACGACGTGTCTCGTAGAGTCTTGTTTATCGGTGTGTTGTGCACCAGCACATATAAACGTTGGAGGCTACGGGACATTTAGGATGTTATCTTTCCTTCGATCTTAGATCGTGCGATAGCCGTGTTATCGGGATGACCAAATCTCCGACGAAATGTTATGTTTTCAGCGATGCCTCGGGAAGGCCACGGTAATAATCATGATTTTGAAGGGAAGCTGCGGAAGGTTAGTGAGACTAGCGGGGCCGCCAGTTACTAGGGCCGTGCGATTTTATGTCCGGATATTGTGCCCCAGAACGGCCTATACGGTTTTGGCTATACCACCAGGAAAGAGGGGCTTGGAGCGTTGTAACAGGTGTGTCAGATTGCGAGGCGCGGCTCCAGCGCCGGCTCCGAGGTTCGTGTGCCGAGCCTCGAATGTGACACCTCGAAATTTTCCGTACTTGAGTGACGAGTAGAACGATGAAGAGCTTGAGTATATGATGTGTTCTTAAGTCGGGAATGGTCGATCATGAATTTTGTGGAAATAATAAAGTTGCGCAAATTTCCGGCCGGTGGTCGTATAGTGCACAATACGGCCCGTAAAGTGATTTACGGACCGTATAGTGCGATCGTCCTCCGATCAAAAATCTCAAGTTTGTTAAGTGTAAAAAGGTTAAATACGGTCCGGTATACGGTCGTAAACTAGTATACGGCCGTGAACCAGACCGTAAACTCGCCACATTCCTTAACCAAACATTCTCGTTTTTCTTAAGCTTAAATACGTGCATGGAGGACGGACCGTACACCGAGAATACGGTCCGTAAACCGTGGTTTACGACCCTGACTCGACGACATTGTTCATTAAAAATCAGCTTTTGGTGATTAATATAAGGGACCCTTTTTCATTCTCATTTCATTTTCCTTCATCTCTCACAACACAAGAAAGCTCTAGAACACTCCAAACACTTCATCCACAAGAAAACTAAGGAGATCAAAGATCAATAACAAGATTTGAGGAGAATCAAGCTTAAGAACCTCCGTTAAAGCTATCAAAGTCAAGAAATTGCAAGAAGAAGGGAATAGGGTTTTGTGCAACAAGGTGTATTGTCATCCAAGGTAAGTTTCATGAACTTTACATGCCATTTGAAGTATTATTGAGTTAAGATTCATGGATTGTAGAAGAGTACAACAAATGGGTCATTAAATGGATGAATAATGTCATTTAGTAGTGGATTGAATCATGGAAATGAATATGTTGGTGATATAAATATGTTATAAATGACCTATAGAACATGAAATGATCATTGGATACGAAAGAATACGACGATGGATTTTTAGTCATGATTATGGGAAATTGAGGTGAGATTATGAAATGCAAATAAGATGAATGAATGACGATTGTTGTTAACAATATTGTGATGATTATTATGAATGTTGGGAGTTGATATGGAATATGGCGGAAAGTAGTTTAAACAAAGGAAACGCTGTCCGATTTTCTTTAGCCTTAAAAAGTGCGTTCTTGTAATTGATTAGCTAATGACGATACGAACCCTCTTGAAGGTAAAGACGCAAGCGTTAAGGGAGGACGAGCAAGTTGCAAAGTAATTAAACGACAAAGGTATGTGTCGTTGCATGAATTACGTTTCTAGAGATGAAAGTCTAAGTTCATGAATATGATGTTATTACTCTAGAGACCAAGATATGATGTTCTTATGAAATCAATAATGATGATCACGATCCATTGGCATTCCTTCTTATATGTACTCACCTTAAATTGTAAATCCCTCCAAGGTGAGATATTATGCTTATGCTTATTCCATAACATGGCCGGGTTTACGACCTTATGTCACCCAGACATAAACATAGCCGCTCTTAAGCTTAATGTATGTATATGTATATGTAACTAGGGATGCTAAACTATGGTAATATTGTGATAAGCCACAATATGTCTATGAAATGAATGTTAATGATGACAAGTATATGAATTGCATGGTATGTGTGATAATATGATTCCACCGCGCCTAATTGGCCGGACATGTCACCGCTACGGCGGTCGCTATAATTCCCGTGCCTAATTGGGACATGTCTACGGCTGCTATGATTCCACCGCACCGAGAAAAGGGCGGACATGTCTGTAGTGGAGGGTCGCATGGGAGGGTTACCGGACGCGGGTAACGATGTGATGATGTATGATTGATGTGACGATGCTTGCATGTTATGATAATGCATGTGATGTATTATATATGATGTATGTACATGAAACCGGTTCCTATGTAAAGAGTGTACGTGTTATACCTCATCTCATGATTTATGATCTCCCGATTATGTTATTTCACTCACTTTACATACTCGGTACAATGTTCGTATCGACGTCCTTTCTTCGGACGTTGTGTTCATGCCATGGTAGGCGGGGAGACGGTGCGATCCCTAGAAGCCGTGGGCTGATTTGTGAGCACTCCATCGTCGTCGGTGCTATTGATTATTCTTTTGGTACATATTTGTATATTCGTATTTTGGGCATGACGGGGTCTGTCCCGTCCATATGTTTAGTACTCTAGTAGAGGCTCGTAGATACGCATGTGTAGGAAGTATGGTCGGGGTCTCCACGTATATTCATGTATATGTACGTATATGCATAAATATCTTTTGTTAACCGAAGAGCTTGTGTTTATAAAAGTGATTATGTTTTAAGTGATGAGATATTTTTATGAAATTGGGCAAGCATTGTGAATAAGAGCATATAGATAATAGCATGAGCGGTATTCGGTGGTTGGGGCCCGATGCCGTCGCCGCCCGTACTCGGGTCGTGACATCCAGCTCCCCCGGGGGCGGATGATGGGGCCATGCGAGAGTGCGGTACGGTTATTGACCCGATTGGTAGTCGGGCGAGGCCCGTCGGTGTATGGAGTAGGGGGTGATCGGGCCGACCGACGTGACGGTTCGAGGGCCGTGAGTTTACGACACGTAATCCACCGAGTTTTTCGGGTCGAAGCCCGCGAGAGGACCCTCGGGGCTTATCGGGCGGTGCCGCGTACATTACGATTGATTAAGGCGACCGAGATCGGGGCGTTGAGGATGGCGTCATACCGGTTGCGGGATGTAGCCGTAGGGGTGGTACGAGTCCCGGGTATTGTCTAGAGGTGAGCGGTGCCCCTCCCGGCCGTACGGGGCGAGTTTATCGAGGCTTTCTTGCCCATTTTCCGCCCCCGAGCTACGACGAGCCGGTAGTAGACAGATTCTCGCTGGGTTGAGCGCAGGGGTAGGAGGTCCGAGAGCACGCTTTGGAGTTTGATTTGTGGCCGGA
>NW_026718283.1:0-13333 GCF_029784015.1 Lycium ferocissimum
TTTTTGTTTTTTGGGATTTTGTTTCGATTATGATTCCATTCTTGTATTTTACTTTGCATATTCGGTACATATTAATCTGTGACTCCCCTTTCTTCGGGGGTACACGTTTCGTACCCGCGATACGAATCTGATTCGGTGATCCATGATCTAGGACACCACCTCTTGTTTGGAGTGCTCCCTTTGATAGGAGCCTACATTTTGGTATATATTAGTTCGTTGCATATGTATTTGTTTGTTCGGCGTACGGCGGGGCCATCCGTCATATGATTACTGTTATTGTTTAGGGGTACGTAGACGTACATGTGGGTTGTGTGCCTGTGCAATAACGGTGTGTTCGTATGTTACATGATACGGGGCGATCCCGTTCGCCGTGGCCGGCCTTGTCGGCTTGCATACGTATATATTTTGGGCCGTTGCGCCATTTGATAGCCTCGCGGCACGTGATATACATATGTGTCACGGCCCGGCCCGTGGCCGTGACTAGTGCCCGATGCGGGCACCCCAACGCATCTGAAAGCTATCTCAAATTATATCAAACACGCCAGTATCCAACGGAGCGACAAGGCTATATTTCAAATTTAGATGATTTCAAAAAAAAAAAATTAAGCGGCGAGCTTCCTTTGTTTTACGGACTATCGGAATAATACACGCGCGAAAATACCAACAAAGGCCACACGGGGCCAACGAAACCTGACTATATACATATGCGGACCGGCCGCGCGCGGCGGTGGGATCGCCGAAACACAACATATACATACGCGTACGTACGCCACGACCTTAACCCACGAAATATTTTACGGACCTCTGACGGGACGGACGGAATCATATGACGGGACGGGGCCCGCCGGTACCCACGAATAAATACATACATATGTAACAAAAAGTATATATACCAAAATATATATGAGCTCGGAGGAAGGACACTCCCGAAAAGCGAACGAGATGGCCTAGGCGGTGGATCCTCAAGGCGAGCGGTACTGCGGGCATGAACGTAGCCCCGAAGAAAGGGGTCGGTGCGGAATATGTGCGAGTATGTAAAAGCACGAGAACACGGTAAGTAGGAACATAACTTAACTAGAGCTTGTATCGCAATAAGTATAGAACTTAGGAAATCAAAACTTACTGTGAATCGTATATCATGTATATCCGTATCATATCATCGAGTCATTATGCACATATAACGTATCTGGCCCTCCGGGGGAGGGCTCGGTAAATAAAGTCATGTAACCATCGTGTATATTAATCATGTAAGCATGTAATCATATGCATATGCGTGCCGACCTACGGTGAGGACTCGGTGAGTAGGATTATCAAATGCCATCTGGCCGCCATCCCCGGCTACCATCATCATCGGATCATCGTATATTTATTTATATAAGCGTACCGGCCTACTAGTGAGGGACTCGGTGAACAATGCAATGAGGCCCGTGCACGATTTCATACACGTCCGGGACTCGGTGAAAGGCGTATTAAGCTTGCACGAGCGAGTAGTGAGAATACCATATGCAATATAAAACATACGAGCAATCTTACGAGAGACTCGAAGGCGTAGCACAGATGACAGATCTCATAACGGACCTTTAATAATAGTCAGAGCATAAATCTTTCGGATGTCGAAATATTTCATATCAGAATAATCTTTCTGGAGTAATTGCAAATTCCAAAGTAGATCATAGGACTCAAATAAATAAATATAACGATTGATAGAAATTAGAAAGGTAGCTAAACTTTCCTTAGTTTTTATTTTCGAGTAGTTCAAGCGGAATAATAGGGAAAAGTCCGGACAAAGTGGGCCCACCTCGGTCAAATGAGGTGGCGTGTGTAAATGCACATGTCAAACTTCATAACGTCATTCATGAGTATCTTAAGACAATCGGATTTCATTTGCACAAGTTTTAGAGGTTTAAAACAATTTCTCTAACTATTCACACAATAAACCATTCAATTCTCTTTTGAATGAAAAAAGAGGCGTTTCTAGACGTAGATTCTGAAGAATAGAGTTGTCCCCAAGGTCCAAATTCGAGCCTAGTAGATCTAAGACATGCCAAGAGAAGAAATGGGGGAGCTTTACATACCTTATTCGTCCTTTACCCTCGTCCAAGTTCAAGTCCCGTTTCGTCCAAAATCTACATTTGGTCATATTTACCAAATATTAATCATAAGGTTTTGAGAATTCGATCTTAACCAATTCTTGGCTACAAAGATTTGGGCAGCATCTCCCCTATAATTACACCAACCCCGAGATTTCAACTCGGCCAATTTCAACAACGACCCAATCAAGAAAACAAACTACAACATTAATAGTCGATTCACAATACGTTCCAGCATTAATATTCAATTCCTACATATTCCAACACTATACATATATTGCTATATACTTAGAGGTATTCCAATATAGTCAACCAACTTCATGAAACCAAATCGACATTAACGCTCATGCGTTCAACTACTAATCCAAACCCATTCAAACCATATGCAATGACACTTTAAGCAATTCATACAATTTTTCCAACTTTCCAAATATTGTTCCATTGTACCCGAAATGGTCCCCAAACCCGAGAACAACATCAAATACACTCTTCTCTTCCAAATTCATGATTTACATCATTAATCCACATACTAACAATGCATTATTCATAAATGTAAAAATTACATAAAATTCACAGAAATTCCCAAGTCATGACATAACCAACTGTCACACCCTAGTAAGATCGGGGCAGATTAGACTAGCAAAAAAAAAAAAAAGAGAGATCGTGCTAGACTTAAAATGGATATTCTAAGCGGCACGTGAGATATCTACGAAGGAGACTCCCCCGAATATCATAATACGCCATGAGGCTAATTTGAAGACATCGAGGACGAATGTTCTAAAGGGGGGAGGATGTTATATCCCGCGTTTTTGAGCAATCGGATAATTCGAGACAATCGCGGGAGGACAATAAGTAAGGCCATATTTTCAATTTTTAAGCATGTGAATGGCTTACGAAGAATTTAGAGGCGGAATTATCAAGAAAGGTCAAGGGTATAAAGGGAACTTTTCGGTTATCATTCCGACTACTAAATAATAGTTGTTTAAACTAGTCCATCGATTCCAAGGCTTGTTTTCTCTCTAAAAGTTTATGAATGTTTTCTAAAACATTTATTCTTCTCCAAATTAAAGTTTTACAAATTTTTGAAAGCTTTATGACTAAAATGACGACTATGATTCTATGATGGAAATAATGATGCTGAAGGTGAGGAAATGTCTATGACACTACATAACATGACATGATATAATATGATATGCTATATGTATATATATATATGGGGATATGGGGGAGGGGATACCTGGGAATTAGGAAGGAAACTATGTTTCATTGCCACCGAATCCGATGGCTTATCATCCGGACGCGGGATTTGTGGGCGAGCCGATGTATTCGGTGCTATGTGGGCGAGCCGACCCTGTTCGGTGCTATGATACTATGATATACTATGCTATGCCATGATACTATGATATACTATGCTATGCCATGATACTATGATATACTATGCTATGCCATGATACTATGATATACTATGCTATGCCATGATACTATGATATACTATGCTATGCCATGATACTATGATATACTATGCTATGCTATGATGCTATGATCTACTATGCTATGCTATGATATAACATGATATGACATAAACTCTATTTTCTATGTCTATGAAAAGAAATGTTCTTTTTTTCCTAAAAAGGAAAAACAAGCATGCATGGTATCCGGCCTGAAAGAGGTGTTCCTATGCGCAGGTTACTTTCTTATCTCAGTATACATCCAAGACCCCACGATATTGCTACTTATAATCTATGCTCTTGTTAATGTTACTTTCCATGTCTTACATACTCGGTACACTATTCGTACTGACGTCCCTTCTTGTGGACGCTGCGTTTCATGCGCGCGAGTCGGCGGGTAGGCCGGATTTGATCCTTTAGGAGTTTCCCCGGCGGCATTTACCACCACGGCGCTCCGGTTGTTTCGGAGCCCCGGTTCCTTGGTACTACTTTTGTGTGTATATTAGGGCACGGCGATGCTCGGCCCTTCCTATGTATAGTATATGTGTACTATGTTTAGAGGCTCGTAGACAGATATGTACAGTAGCTATCTTATACTTCTGATTGTCCCCGTCGCTGTATAGTACGATCGCAAAGCTTATTAACCTATGTTCATAATTGTGCTATTTATGTTAATGCTGGTCAAAAGAAAAAAAAAAGCGGTGTAGTTCATACGTGCAATAAGAGTCAGCGGGTTCGCTCGGCTCCGAATATGGGGTCGGGTGCCCATCACACCCTAGTAAGATCGGGGTGTGACACCAACATAACATCATTCTAAGTCATCAAACTTGCATTTTTCCTTATAAAATCCATAACGACAACAACGAAAACACTAACGACAATTTGTTCATTCAAGGCTACACAAAGAGAGGCCATTCGGCCAACACACTATGCCACACCAAAGGATGATTTTCATTCTTTTCTTCACACCACAACAATTAAAACATGCTAACTACCATTAATACATGACTTATACTACAACCCACATACACATGGCCAAACCTACCACACACGGCCAACTTCAACTTTCCTCCTAACATGATTTTCTTCCATTTTAGCATACAACAACACATATTCACCATCTATATCACAAGAAAACAAGATTTAACTCACCTTTCCTCTTCAACTTCTTAACTTGACCAAAGTTGGTCGCTAGAGAAAACGAGCGAGCTATTGTCCGAAACAACAACACCACGTTACTTAGCACCCTTGAATTAGTAGGTTTGCTTGCGGAAATAATTTTTCTCTTGGTCAATTCTTGGTCTCTCTCTTTCTCCCTCTTGGCCGAATAGGCCTTCTTCTTTTTCTCCCAATTTTCTTGAAACTTCTAGAGTGATGAAGATGAGGAAATAAGATGACTTGATCATCTTTTTAATTGCAATTAGTAGCCAACCATGTGGCCATGGCCCACATGAAGTGGCCGGCCACATGGCCTTCTTTTTCCTTTTTTTTTTCATGAACTAATTTTCCTTTCTAGAATTAGAATACTTTTCAAAAATTGTAAATTTGACCCCAATGCTTCTTTAATATTTCCATGCCAATAAAACCATACACAACATAAACCTTTACAATATACAAGATTCTCCACTTCATATCTCGGACTAGTCTTGTCCCCAACTTATCGTAGTTCATTCAAGTTGTCCCGTTGTTCAAAATACGGGATATAACAATATGTTTGTGTTTGAGACAGTTTGAGATAATTTGAGACAGCGTCTGATATTTGTGTGTGTATAAGCCATATGTATGTGATTCGGATTAATGAATGTGTTTGGGTGCCCAGCTCGGGCACTAGTCACGGCCTACGGGGTTGGGTCGTGACAGGTATATTGCGTTGGAAACTAGACTTCCAGAACTTCAATTTAGGCTTCTTTATTTTCACTTCAAAACTCCTGATATACTAGGAGATAGACCCCTCTAAATTTGACCCAAAATTTCTATCCAAATTCTGCTAACTTTTTCCAAATTTTCGACAAACTTATTTTCTTCGATTTGCTTGATCCCGGAACCATTAGACACTTGCTTAACACTTGTTAAAAGTATTCCTTAACCTTATAAGGGTTCCATGACCTCTCCTAGCTTACATTAGTTTACTTACAATGCAAATGATGCAAAAAGATTTTGAGGTATAACATTCTCTCCTCCCCCCCCCCCTCTTTAAAAACATTCGTTCTCGAATGTTAAGCTCTCAGGGACCTTATGAAAATTTTAACCAAGTTTCCTCTGTAACTATATAACTACCGACTTTTTGACCCAGCAACCCAAAATATACAACACCACACCGGTCCACCACAAATAATAGTAACTTTTTAGCCACGCAGAATAAGTAAATATATCTGTGTCAGTATCGAGTAGCTGCTCCTGATTCTGGTGCCTAGTCAAAGCGTATATACGGTTCTTACCACAACCGTAGCTCGACGCTCCACCTCTACCTCTGCCTCTACTGGCCGATGCCTGAGGGTCTCGTTCTGGAAAATGTACCGAAGGAGATGAAGCTGCTGCTGATCCAGTGGGCCGAGCTATGTCACGTCTATCACCCATTGGGTAATCCCTCATAGCATGGTTCTATCACATGATCTAAGATAGGAAAGAAAGAAAATCTTCCTAAATTCCTTGAAGGCTCTTGTTTATAAGTGTGGTGCACTGCACGCTATAAACGAGACGCTACTAGACACGGCTTGCAGAAAAATCTTGGACAGACCTGCTCTGATAGCACTTTGTCATGCCCCAACCTTGGTAAGGCATGATTGGCACCTGGCACCTTACTAGGGTCGAGCGAACCAAATTGTAACTTGCGTTTTCTAAGTCTCGAATGGCATAATAAGGCCAAAGAGGCTAACTATGAATATAATATCATGCATATGTATATATATAATGGGCCCACGATGCCGACGTAACCACTGACAAGACATACCTAAGCTATATTAAAGAAACTGTCTGCAAATCCTCTATGAACATATTGAAGTATACAAATTCGGATAGGGCCCCCGACATACCCGTAACACACAAGAATACATACACGGACCCAGAATCGACAATGCTCCAGGAAGAAGTGGAGCCCACCAATCAAGACTAGTACGTGGAGGCAACCTACTGTGGAAGGTCCTCGTCTCAACTGTCTATACCTGTGAGCATGAATGCAGCGTCCACAAGCAAAAGGACGTCAGTACAAATAGTGTACCAAGTATGTAAAGCGAAAATGTAACGTAATAAACATATGCTGCAAATAAGAAGGATAAGAATCAACTTAGACCATCTGAATTACTAATGAGAACCTAGTATGCATGTCTCTTTATACTCTCATATCATTAACTACATCTATGTATAATACTGTGGTCTTGACCTTTATATCTGTTACGCCTCTCGTTTTTGTCATTGTAGAACTTATGGTTCCTAGTCGGGTAAGCCTTAGGCAAGGAGACCCATGCTCACGAGTTTTGGAGGTAGAAAGTATCTTACCCTGTGTACAAATGTACCAGCAGGTATTCCTGGTAACTAACAGGATTAGAAGTTAAACGAATCGAATCAACGCAATCTGAACTGATTCGAGGAGATCTGCAGACATCAGTCAGCGTCGACGGTCTGTCGACATGTCAAAGGACCATCATTACACACCGTTAACATGTTTCTGCAACCTCAAATCTGCAGGCGCAGGTCGACGGATCGTCGAACCGCCTCGCTGTAACTTTCTAATTCCAATTATAAATGGATGACCCTTTGTTCATAATTTTCATTTCCTACCTTCTCCACAAGTCTGAAAGCTCTAGAATATTCTCCCCACCATATTAACATAAACTTAAGGGAAATCAAGGATTGATTACCAAAAATCAAGAGAATCAAGTGCAAAAGAGGCCCACTAGGGTTGATAGAAGTCAAGAATTCCATTGGTATTGAAGTTGGGGTTTCTCTCAGGTAAATTATATACATCCAAGGAGCATATTTACATGATCAAAGGTGATTTCTACATTCATTTCATGTTATTAAGAGTATTTGAGTGGTTCAATGACTTGTATGAGAGAAAAAAATAGAATACAAACTCAAATATGGTAATCGTGATATTTTGAGTAGTAAGTCAACTTGAATCATGATTCTTGGTATACTATGAGTATAATCTTGTTATGAATGATACTAAGGATGTTGAGGAAGTATTATGTGTAAATGAATATGGTGTTGTGTTGTAATTATGGTTATGAATGACTTTGAAAAGGAGTTTTGAGGGTTGAACAATGTTTAACTCGAAGAAGTTTATTGATTATGGTAGGGTGGGTGTTACTATTGATGTTTGGGAGTTGCTTATCATATGGAGAAAGTGGTCGAAACAAAGGAAATGCTGCCTAATTTTTGTTAGCTCTTAGTTACTTTAGTTTAGACTTAAACATGTTTCTAACGATCTAACCTTAGTACGAATTCTCTTGTATGTAGAATTGTGAGCTTGGAAGGAAAGCGTTTGGTCCATAAAGTTAAAGGGACGTAGAGGTATGTTAAGGCTAGTCCCCTTCTTTCAAAGGCATGACTTCTATATTATGATTTTCTCTATATTTCTTTGACCTTCTTACATCCCAAAAGATGAAAGTTAAAGATTCTTAAGAGCTTCTTATGAGAAATAGATAAGATGTGTTCTATGATAATAATGACGGTGGTGATTTAACTTCTAGAGATTCCAAAGCTTATGAATTGATGTTGTTATGAGCTTAATGACATTTTTTCATAATTTCTTTGATATTAATCATTGTTGGCCATCTCACCTCATGATACTAGTTCATTCAAGGTGAGACATAGTGAGAATGATTGTTCCATAATATAATGGGAGGTTACTGACCTTACGTCACTCCGTTAGAGATGTAGCTTTCACTTAGGCTCTCATGCATGATTTATGTTATGCATATGTACGATTACACCATGCCTAGTTGGTCGGGAAGACACCACTACACTGGGCATGAGTGGGTGGCTTATGATTACACCGAGCCTAGTTGGCTGAGCAGACACCACTAGTGGGAGGCATGAGATGGTTACCCCAGATGCGGGAGGCCCGGATGCAGGCTAATGATGATCACACCATACCTATATGGTCGGGCATTTCATGTATGTATATATGATATGATGATGTTCTAAATATAAAAGTTAGCATGCATGCCTCGGCCTTAAGAGGCAATCAGTTACATGTTATCTCTTTATTTTACGTTCTCTTATTTCTTGTTTATGTTATTGTACATGCTTTACATACTCAGTACATTGTTGGTACTGAAGTCCTTTTCTTTTATGGATATTGCGTTCATGCCCGTAGGTAGACAGGGTGACGGTACAGACGCTTAGAAACTCATCAGCAGATATATAGGAGCACTCCACTGCTTCGGAGTTGCAGTTTATTGGTATATTCTGTTGTGTGCATATTTTGGGCATGGCGGGGTCCTGTCCCATCCTTATGATTTCAGTATTCTAATTGAGGCTTGTAGATACATATGTGTGGGTAGTAGATGTCTTATGATCTCTTTAGTGTATATTCTCTATTTATTATTTTGTAGCCTCGTGGGCTTGTACATAAATGTTTATTTTGAGGAGTAACTAGAGATTATTTCATGAAAAGCTTGTGCTGGGAATGGTGTATGTTCAGATTGAGTTTGATAATAAGTCTGACAGGTGGTGCTCATTATACTAGCTCACGGTACCATCATGACCCTCTAGTTGGGTCATGACAAAGTGGTATCAGAGCAGTTCCATCTTAGGGTGTGTCTACGAGCCGTATGCAGTAGAGTCTTGTTTATGGGTGTGGAGCGCGCCACACTTGTAAACAAGAGGCTGCGGGGCATCTAGGAATAATGGCCGTCTTTCTTCTTCATCAATCGTGCGATAGAGCTACAATATAAGATATCTCCTTTCCCCTAATTGTGTGTTGTGATTTCAGCGATGCCTGTGAAGAGGAAAGCAATAGCTTCCTAGAAGGGAAAGACTGTGATAGGAAGGCGGACTGAACAGGAGACACCGATAAATATAGAAGAGGGTGAGTCCCATAATGAGGCTCCATCTCATACTTCTTATAGTCCACCTGTTTTACAGGAGCGTGAAGGGGCCTCAGCCCGGTTCAATACCTTTAGTCCTCCACCGGTGCTTTAGGCCGAGCGGATGACCGAGGGCGATTCGGTTATTGACCCGGCTAGTTCTTTGTGCTCGAGGCTCGGTAGAGAGTGCGGGTCTAGGCAATGAGCGAAGTGCAAGGGCCTGTGATTTTATGAGTTTGAATCCCCCCGAATTTTTCGGGTCAAAGCCGGATGAAGACCCGCAGGGTTTTATATATGAGATGTTGAGGACGGACGAGAATAATACATGCGTCTGATATTGAGTCAGTGGAATTAGCGTCCTATAGGTTGCGGGATGTAGCCCTCTTTTGGTATAATAACTGGATTTCTTCGAGAGGGGAAAATGTGCCTCCCCCGGTATGGCAGGAGTTCGTAGATGCTTTCATCTGCCATTATTTTCCACCTGAGGTCCATCGAGCCCGAGTAGATAGGTTTTTGATTTTAAAGAAAGGAAATAGGAGTGCTCGGGAGTATAGTCTCCATTTTAATTCATTCTCTAGGTATGCTCTGACCATGGTAGCTGATATGGGGGACCGGGTGCATCAGTTCATGAGTGGCTTAGGGCCACATTTGATCAAAGATTTCTTGACGGCTTCACTCCAGGAAGGGATGGACATTTCCCGTATTTAAGCTAATGCTCAGAATTTAGAAAAGTAGCAGTAGCCGCACAGGGGTGATCGTGATATGGATAGAGGACAGAGTAAGAGGGCCAGATCTACCAGTGCTAGTAGTGAGTATAGAGGGGGTCAGAGGCAACCGTATTCTAGATATTCAGGCCAGCCTATGGCTAGTGCACCTCCTCAATTTGCGGGCAGGAGATTTGACCGCCTCATTTATTCCGGTTCGGGTCAGAGTTCGAGAGTATTAGGTTCTCAGTTTGGAGGTGATCTTAGTCAGAGAAGACCACTGGTATCGCGATGCAGCCAGTGCGACAGATTACATTCGGGTCAGTGTCGTCGGGGCTCAGATGCTTGTCATGCCTGTGGTCAGACTGGGCATATGATGCGTGATTGTCCATCGATGAGTGGCAGAGTTGTGGCCCAGACTACAGGATCAGTAGCCGGCTCTTCTTTGTCCGTACGCCCCGTAAGGTAGACTCCCCAGACCTCAGTAGGCCGTGGTAGGGGCAAAGGGTTAGCATCTAGTTCAAGTGTTCCCAGCCCCGTATATATGCATTAGCCGGGCATAGGATCTTGAGTCCTCCCCTGACGTTGTAACAGGTATATTATCCGTATTCTCCCATGATGTTTACGCCTTGATTGATTTGGATCCTACTTTTTCATATATCACTCCTTATATTGCTGATCATATTAGGTTGAAACCCGAGCCAATCAAACCTTTTGAGGTGTCTACTCCTATTGGTGACTCGGTAATAGCTAGACAGGTATATAGAAATTGTGCGATTGTGGTGTGTGATAGTCAGACTATAGCTGATTTGATTGAGCTGAAAATGTTAGATTTCGATGTTATTATAAGCATGGACTGGTTGGCTTCTTGTTATGCTAATGAGGACTGTAGAACAAAAATGATCCGATTCCAATTTCTGGGAGAACTGGTGCTTGAATGAAGAGGTAATACAGCATCCCCAAGAGGTAGGTTTGTTTCCTATCTCAAAGCAAAGAAGATAATCGCTAAAGGTTATATTTATCATTTGGTCCGGGTTTATGACACCGAAGGAGAGCCGCCGACTCTTCAATCCGTTTTGGTAGTAAATGAGTTTTCGGATGTACTTCCAGATGAACTTCCAGGCCTTCCACAGGAACGGGAGATTGATTTTACTATTGATGTGCTACCGGACACTGAACCCATATCTATTCCTCCTTACAGAATGGCTCCTGCAGAATTGAAAGTGTCACGACCCAACCCCGTGGGCCGCTGTTATAGCCCGTATTTTGTACGTTTGGAAATTTCAAAGTCGACGTGGAAAGTTAAGGGCGAGACCATTCTCCAAAACTTTTCTAATGTACAAGTTGGTTATGAATAATATTTATGAACATTATTAGTATGGAAATATTGGGAAAGGTTAAAGGGCAAAAAAGGAAATTCGCAAAGTGGCATCATGGGAATAATGTGGAAGGGCTAGGGACAAAATAGTAATTTCACAAGGTTCAAGAAAAATTCTTAGAGGCAAATCTTACATAAGAAGACACTTGGCCTTCTTTATTAATTTTCAAGAAAAAGGGAAAGAAAATTCTAGAAAAGGAAAGAAAAGGGGGCAAAGTATAAATATAGATGGACCAAAGAGTATATTTGTATTCTTGGAGAAAGTTCTAGAAAAAAAAATGAATGAAACAATAAGAAAGTTTGTCATCTTATTTTAGTGTTTAAGAAACTTCAAGAAAAGGGCATGTGTTCTTTTGTTGTTGGAGGGAATTAAGTTTAAATACAAGGAGGAGGACTAATGCATCATTCAAGAAAATTGGAAAGAATGAGAGAAAAAAAAAGAAAAGAAGAAGAAGAAGAAGGGAGAGGGGGTTTCGGCCAAACAAGGCCAAAGAAGATGAAGGAGAAAAATATTTTCTTCAAGTATTCACTTCACATTTGAGTCCTCTACGACATGGTATAAGTGTTAGGAACAAAAACACTCCTTTGAAGGCGGAATCGCAACCCTAGCCTAAGTTGAAAAGTCAAGTAAAGAGGTATGTATTCAATCTCCTTTACATATGTATGTAGATGATATATGCATGTTGGAGTGTGTAGAAACCAATGGAGTTCATGAAATATGATGTTGTACAATGTGTGGCCGTGTGTGCAAAGCTTGGCCGTGCATGAATGATGTGGTGTAGAGAGAATGGACCAATTTTATGTAATGTGTTGGTTGTTGTTGTAATGTGTAGAAATGGATGGAAAGTCATGAAAGCATGCATGTAGTTGTGATGGCCGAATGGAGTAGTGTAGTGTATAAGTGATGAGCCAATTTCCTTTAATAATTTAATTATTGTCGTTATAGATTCTACAATGTAAAATAAGAATTTAATGGTTTGGAAGATGATCGAAAGTTAGGTTGTGGTGATTGAATTGAAAGAGAGACATATGTTGTTGTTGGAGTGTATGGAGATGGATGAAAATGCATGAAAATATGTAAGAAGTTGTTGTAACCAAATAGTAGGTGATTTGGTAAGTTATGGTAAATTGATATAATTGGAGATTCTAGTTCTTTGTCGTTATGGATGGTGCAACGTGGAATGAAGGTTGTTGTCAAGTTAATGCATATGAATAACAAGGAAATGTATGGATGTGGTTGAATTTGTAGGTTTTAGGATAAAATGGTGTGTTGATTAAGTGTTGGAAAATCATGTGAATTGGAATTGAATTGAATTGAATATTTAAGTGATGTTGCTAGAATAATTATGGTATTGTTGTTGGTTTTGGCCGGGTTGAATTCCCGGATTGTCGTTGATTAAAAATTTGGTCGAGATAGATTCTCGGGATATGTTTATGGGGAGATGTTTGCCGAAATTCCTGCAATTACAAGTGGGGAAGGAACTTGTAAGGTTACGACAAGTATATGTCAATGAATCTAATGGTTGCATCAACTTTCTTGAATGTAGACTAGCGGGACAAGCTTGGATGAATGAGTGTAGCTAGTAAGGCGCAGGCGTGTATGTTAAGGCTCGTCCTTCTCTTTCTATGGCATGATAAATACGTGAGACTTGATAAATGCTTCCCATAACGTTCCTATTTT
>NW_026718284.1:0-13323 GCF_029784015.1 Lycium ferocissimum
AAAATAAACTTACAACAATGAATTCATCAAATTCTATGGTTATACTAGTCAATTTCATCAACAGCTTCTATTTAGAAAGTCTAAACCCATTTCAAGATATTTATCATAAGACTCATCTTCTCTAATTTAATTCTAGTGATTCTAAACATGGATTAAGGATCTAGGAAGGTATAAGATGAAGTCTAGGGTCAAAGATCATGCCTCAAAGAAGATTCAGTCCAAAAGCAATTCAATTCTCCCAGTGTGCTTAGAAAGTGATGATGGGAAATGATAGGGTACAAGGGTTCTAACTTAAGAAAAGAAATAATGCACTGCCCGTCATCCGCTTCAGTGGTAGGATTACCCGCTGCAGCAAGTTCGCTATGGCAGACAAGGGCCTGCTATGGCGTCTCACTTGAAATCTCCAGTGGCTCTCAACACGCTATAGTGATGTCACGACCTATTTTGCCTAAGCCATGCTGGCACTTACCATCCCACCTCGATAAGTGAACCCTCAAACCAACAATAAATAAGTCACAAATACATAATCAATCAAATGGAAAATGGTAGATACGTAAGTCTCACAATATATATATATATAGTAGAATGGTGCGGAATAATAATAATACCCCCAGGGTTTAGTCTGAGTAATACAAGAGCATCTAAAAGGAAAATAATACAAGTCTGTAATAAAAATGCATAATAGTGTCCATATCTCTGAATAGTAATAAGACATAATGATAGAGAAGTCTTTAAGGCAGCGAACGGCCATGCTTACCCTGGAAACTCAAAGATAATGCTGAAGTGACTATCAGCCACATGTAATGGAAGCGGATCCAACCTGATACTCTTCATTCCTAAAGGAATGCAGCAAGTGCAGGTCAAGAACTATAACAATACTGGTAGGCATCATCGGCCGACTAAGCATAGCTAACACAATCCACATAATAAAGCAGATGAGCAAATAAACCAACAAGTATAAGTCAACATGGTAGGAACCAAGTATACGTCATCACCTAAGTAGAACATCTAATCCCAAGTATGCCAAGTCTAAAATACATCAATCCGAATCCAACATCACAAGTACAACATCGAATCATCTCCAAATCAAGACATAATGCAATGAAATGCAATAATGTATGAATGTAATGCAAATGTTGTGTACACATGTACTCCGGACGGAAATATCAACATCTCGATAGCACAACCCAGTGTGACTCGTGAAGTGTAAGTGCCACCTATCCCGGATCTTTGCCCAATAAACAGATAGGACCCCGGATATTTCCCCATAGGGGGTTCTCGCCGACTCCACTCTGGGGGACCCGGGGAGTCCATGCACTCACTCAATCAATGATTCCGGAACTCACATAGGATATCGGCCTCTTATGTCACTCAAGTAAACATCGAGCGCAGCTCATCACAGTGTTTCATCAAATATCATCAGTATCTCAACAGTATATCATGAAAATTAGAGTGCGTGTAATGCATATATCTTCATCAATAATCATGCTCAATATCACACGTACCAACAATGGGTATGCCAACAATATATCCGAATCACAAGTACCAACAGTGGGTACGCCATCAATATATTAGAGTCACAAGTACCAACGGTGGGTACGCCAACAACATCATAATCAAGATAGTAATACAGAACCCAATATCTATCAACAACGCATGGCATCAAGCCAACGTAATAGAACAGTTAAATCACAGCACAACGAGGTGGCTATCCCCAAACACACAACATGGCGCAACCTAAGGCAATGTCCAACCCAACTTCATACCCGAATGTTCATATGCTGTCTCCGACAATATAATCTAAATATGTGCTTCGCTGTACGAAGTCTCACCAAGGGTAAGCCATAACCTACCTGGATGGCCAAACCGCAAACACTGAAAACTCACTCTTTTGCCTTGCCTTTCCGCTGAGCCTCAGAGCCAAAGTAGTCTAGGCATAATCAGAATCTAGATTAGAAATCATAAAGAATGATACTAATATCGCTATCATTCAATTTTGGTCAATCTAACCCTAGAATTTGGGGAAACGGGACCCACAAGGGCAAAACGGAAAATTCAAAAGGAAAATATCAAATTAAGCACTAGGTGATCATAAACTAACCATTAATTGCTAAATAACTCATAGATTTACCCAATTTCAAATTTGAAGCAAAACCCCCAATATTAGGTATAAATCCTAACTTTTTGATTCAAGAATTCAACTCTAATAATGGAAGATATATGATTAATGTTATATCCCGTATTTTGTACGTCGGGACAATCAGAGTTAGCCATGAAAAGTTAGGGTCAAGCCTACCCCGGGAATGCGAGGTTGAGATTTTTGACATTCGATTTTATTTTAAGGCATGAGTGCTTGTGATTTTGTTGGAATGGAACATTAAGGAAAATTTGGGGTTAAAAGTGAACTATGAAAAGTTGGTAATTTGCATGAAATGGCCAAGTTTGGTCGTGGCTTGTTAGTGTGGGACCCACCCTTGGTTGGCCAAATTTGACTAGTCAAGCTATGGAGTGTGCATGTGATCATTTTACAATTTTAGGGACTAGATGTGACAAAAACAATTCTTGAGGGGGCCAAAGGGTGGCCGGCCAAGGCATGGGGCCATAGGGCCACTTGTGCAAATTTTATGTGGACTTAAAAAGATGACAAACTCAAGTCATCTTCATCAATTCATTCTCTAGAAAATTGAAGAAACATGGAGAAAGGAAAGAAGGCCATATTCGGCCATGTAGGAGAAAAATGGAAGACCAAAAATAGCCCTCAAAAAAATAATTCTCCCTAGCTTTTCTACTAATTGGAAGGTGCTAAACATCATGGAACAATTGTTGGGGCAAGTCAAGCCTTTGTTCATGCAATTTGCAACCTAAGTCATGTTGAAGAACTAAGAGAAAAAGGTGAGTTTTAATCCTCTTTTTATATGTTATGAATGGTTGTGCATGTTGTAGTAAGTGGAAAAAGGATGAAATTTATGAAAGTAGCTAAGTTGGAGTTGTGGCCGTGTGGGTATGGTGTTGGGTGGAAGTGGAGAACTAATTTTATTTAATGCTTTTGGTTGTTGTTGCATGGATTCCATAATGAAAATGGTGGTTTAATGATTTAAATGGAAGTTGGAATCGTTTTGTAGGTTGTTGGAGAAGATAATGTAATTTTAATATAGTGTTTGTATTATTGTAGTTAATGTTGTTATTGTGTGAAATGTTGATGAAATTTATGAATTTGGAAGAAGAAAATGTGTTGTTAATGTTTCTATGGAAATTGGAAGGGTTCGGGTGGCTTGGTGTGTTGATTAGGGTATTTTGAATATTGTGCGAGTTGCTTGAAATGTTGATTGAATCTCGATTGAATGATTCCGGATTAGTACTTGAATATGTAAGCATTGGTGTTAGTTGAATATATGTAGTTGAATTGAGTATAATTGGAATGTTATCGAAATATGTAGAAAAGAAGTTATTGATGGTAAGATGCCTTTTGAATTAATTGTTGATGTTGTTAGAATGGTTGTTGGTATTGTTGTTGAAGATTTAGCCGAGTTGAAATCTCGGGGATGTTGAATTTACAGGGGAAATGCTGCCCAAATTTCTGCAAAAATTATGTGCTAGTCGAAATTGAAGTTTTAAGAATCTATGGCTAATGTTTGATACCAAATGATGTTATTGTAGATTTGGAGAAAGCTTGAGGCGTAAGTTTGGATTAACTTAGGGAAGCGAACGAGGTATGTGAAGCTTACCTTTTCTTTCTTGTGGCATGTCTTAGTCGTAAGTAGATTGTGATACGAGCCTCGGGGTGACTCCATTCTTAAGATCCGAGCATGGGTCCGATTCTTGTTCATCTCCTAATGTTGGCTCTCTAATACGCTTGAACCATGATCCTTATGTTTTCATATGATTTGATTTCAAATATTTCATGAAGACTTTTATTTCAAAAAGGTTCTGTAACTACGAACGATCGTAACTTTCAAAGACGAGCTCGGATCGCTTCGAAACGTTCGCGGGAGATTCCATAATGGATAAGGTCTCCAACTTTCATAAATGGACTCGGATTGGTTTGATACTCGTCCGTGGGCCCCAAGGTTTTCCTTTATGTAATGATAACGACTTTTGAAAGGATTTAGTGTAATGATCGCCTTAACCCTCGAGCGGCGACTACTTATTTCTCTATCGAGATATAATGACGATTATGCCCCTAAGTTCCATAAATTATTTCATATAGTTTAATATGTATTTATGATCCCTAAAGTTCTATTTGATATGTTCTCGAACGACGTACGAAAGAAATTTGACTTGACTATCGTTTTGATTCTTAAATGATGTCTCGTTTTGGATATTTTATTGAGTCTTTGAAAGTGTTTTAAACCGCATATAGTTGCTCACGACTCGCTCGTGCATATGGTTGTTACATCCTTCACCGAGTCCCGGCCGGTTATGAATCGTGCGTACTATGTTATTTTTCGGTGTGATGTCTTGTGTTACGGTTCACCGAGCTTCTCGCCGTGAGGCCGGGTTCCGTTTATATTGGTGTTATGCTGTGTTATGGCGTTATGGTAGGCTATGATGTGTTATGGGGATATGTCGGGTACGGAGATATGAACCTTCTGGTGTGATGCTGTGGCGTGGCGCCAACGACAGGCGAGCGACCACCGTTCTAAGAGCCCTATGCATAATTTGTATTTTTTTTATAAGTAAGCATTTTGATATTTTGAATATTGCATTTACTTTCCGTACTTTTGGTTTTGACTATGATCTTGTTTACTATATTTCATGCTTTGCATACTCGCACATATAATCGCATGCGACCCCCTTTCTTCGGGGGCTGCGTTTCATGCCGCGCAGGTACAAGTATTCATTTTGGTGACCCGTCAGCTTAGGAGTTCCCTTCAGCCACTTTGGAGCGCTCCCTTGTTCTGGAGCCTATACTTGATCCACTTTTTTTGTTATTGTATATATGTATATGCATATGTTTGTTCACGGGTACGGCGGGGCCCTGTCCCGTCATATGATTTTGTTATGACTCTTAGAGGTCTGTAGACATATATGTGTGGGTTATGGGTATTCACTGTTCAGTCGCGTCTGTGTGATTTGTGATTTGGACGTCCCCCTATACTATGATAGCCTTATCGGCTTATATGTGATATTAGCTGCTGGACTGCGATAGCAATATACACATTTGTACATTTGTGACCGCTTTGGGGGCGACGTCCCACTTTTCTGTAAATATTTGTAATTTGTACATGGTATAAGCTACTTGTACGTTATTTCGGGTTAATTGGGTGTGTACGGGTGCCCAGATCGGGCACTAGTCGCGGCCTACGGGGTTGGGTCGTGACAATTAACAAGCTTAGATTCATCAAAAACTAGCTTAAACCCCATCAATTTTACCATTAATAAGCCTAGATAGAACATTCATTATCTCCACTTTTATCTTCCATTACTAAGAAATTACTAAGGAAAAGAGTAATCTATGATGACTAATGTTAATGGAAAACTAAAGGGATTAGCAAGATTTACCTCCCAGAGTTTTCTCCAAATATCTCCAAGAACAGTCTCCAATGCTCTAATTTCGAAATGGCAATAAATGATAGACTAAGGACTTATTTAAAACACACTTAATGAAATAAAAGGCCCGTTACTGCCATGGCGGTCTGGGCCATTTCCCGTTGGCCGCCCCAACAATCAATCAGCCGCAACAGTAGCGCCGCTTGGACGGCACTGGTGCCACCAATGCGGGCACCAAGTACCAAAAATTCCCCAATTTTTCTAAGTTTCAAATGAAATCTCGAACCATTTTTTAGGACATCTGCTCACAAACCACAAACACAAACCCACACAAAAATACGCTGCGAACGCGCTCTTGGCCTTGGAATGCCCAACGGAGGTCTCGTTGACCGAGTCAGCCGCCGATACCTTATTTCCAATTTCCCAACCCAAGTCACAAAATGCATCCGAGTGCGTTGGATATACACAAAAGTTCTAAATGACCATCCGGACCTCTAGGAATTAACGGAATTTCGAAAAAGGTCCGTTTACCCAAAAGTCAACTTTGGGTCAACTATTTTTCACTTTAAGCCCAATTTTACCAAAAGGTTTCCCGAATCCGATCTAGACACCTCGGGAAGCATATCAATAGTCCCCTCGTGTCAAAAATGAGCTAATCAATGATCGAAAAAGGGCAAAAATGCCAGAAAGACTATAACGACCAAACGGGTCGTTACATCAGATACCAATTGAACCGTTCCTCGTCCTCGAGCAAAGAAAAGACAAGAAGTGGGAAATACCTGAATCAATAAAAAACTGAGGATATCTGCTATGCATGTCGGACTCAATTTCCCAAGTAGCCTCTTCAACAGGGCGGTGCTTCCCTTGCAGCTTCACAGAAGCAATCTCTTTCGACCTCAACTTTCGAACCTGCCTATCCATGATCGCAATAGGCTCCTCCTCGTTAGTCAGATTCTCATCAAGCAATATAGAATCCTAACGAACAATGTAGGTACCATCGGCATGGTACTTCTTCAGCATCGAAACATGAAAGACCGGATGAGCTCCCGCTAAGCCTGGCGGCAATGCCAACTCATAAGCTACATCACCCATACTGTCAACAATCTCAAATGGACCAATATACCCAGGGCTCAACTTGCCCCTCTTACCAAACCTCATAACACCCTTCATGGGTGAAACCTTCAATAGAACCTGGTCACCAATAGCAAACTTCAAATCCCTGATCTTCCGGTCTGCATACATCTTTTGCCGACTCTGGGCTACCAAAAGCTTGGCCTGAATAACTCTCACTCTATCAAGAGACTCTCTCAATAGATCCGTACTCTAAGGTCAAGCCTCGAATCCATCAAACCAACTGGTAGGAGATCTACATCTCCTACCATATAAAGCATCAAAAGGCGCCATGCCAATACTCGAATGATAATTGTTATTGTACGCAAACTCTACCAATGGCAAGTGCTGGTCCCAATGACTACCAAAATTAATGACACATGCACTCAACATGTCCTCGAGCACCTGGATAGTCCGCTTGAACTTGCCATCGGTCTGGGGATGAAAAGCTGTGCTAAGATCCAATTGGGTACCCAACTCCTCATGAAACGCCCTCCAGAAATGAAAAGTGAAGATAGTACCCCGATCAAATACAATAGAAATAGGAACCCCACGCAACCTCGCGATATCCCGAATGTACATCTTGGCTAACTTCTCCGCGGTATAGGAAACCTGAACTGGAACAAAGTGAGTAGACTTAGTCAACCGATCAACTATCACCCAAATGGCGTCAACTTGCCAAGGGTCTTCGGAAGACCCGTGATAAAATTCATGGTAATCTTCTCTCACTTCTACTCGGGAATGGGCATCCTCTGAAGCACCCCATCGGGTCGCTGGTGCTCATACTTTACCTGCTGACAATTCCCACCATTTAACCACAAAATTAACTATATCTATCTTCATCCGATGCCACCAATAGTGCTGTCTCAAATCACGGTACATCTTAGTCACCCCGGATGAATGGAATAGAGCTATGGGCCTCAGATAGAATCAACTGAATAAGCTCACCAACACGAGGAATGCACACGCGTCCTCTAATCCTCAGAATGCCCTCAAAGTCAATCACGGCCTCCTTGGCCTCACCTTTCAAACCTCTATCTCGAATCTTGCTCAACTGAGCATCCTCAAACTGATGAGTCCTGATCCGGTCTAATAAAGATAACCACGCCTCTATACATACTAAAATTTTGCCCGAGGTTGAAATATAAAAGCGAATGAAACTGTTGGCTAGAGTATGAACCTCCATGGCCAACAGACGCCACACGCGTCCTCTAATCCTCAGAATTCTCTCAGAATCAATCACGGACTCCTTGGCCTCACCTCTCAAAACTCTATCTCGAATCTTGTTCAACTGAGAATCCTCAAATTGATGAGTGCTGATCCGGTCCAATAAAGATGACCTCGCCTCTATACACGCTAAAATTCTGCTCGGGGCTGAAATATAAAGGCGAATGAAACTGTTGGCCAGAGTATGAACCTCCAAGGACAACAGAGGCTTAGAAATAATCAATCGGACTAAACTCCTCATACTCATAGCCTTGCGACTCAAGGCATCATCCACCACATTGGCTTTTCCGGGATGATAAAGAATAGAGATGTCATAGCCCTTCAGGAGATCCATCCATCAGCGCTACCTGGAATTAAGATCTCTCTGGGTCAACACATGCTGAAGACTACGGTGATCGGTGAAAATCTCACAGTGAACACCGTATAAATAATGCCTCCAAATCTTCAAAGAAAAGACCACGACCAACAACTCCAAATCATGGGTAGGGTAATTCTTCTCATGAATCGTCAACTGACAAGAAGCATAAGCTATCGCTCTACCCTCCTGCATCAACACAGCACCCAAGCCCATATGGTAGGCATCACAATGGACAGCGAAATCCTTACCCTCCACGGGTAATGCTAAAATCGGGGTTGTAGTCAAAAGAAGCTTGAGCTTTTGGAAGCTCTCCTCACAATCATCTATCCACGGCTGTGAGGAACATCCTTCTGAGTCAACCTGGTCAAGGACGAAGCAATAGCAGCAAAACCCTTCACAAAGCGACGGCAATGGCCGGCTAAACCCATAAAACTACCAATCTCAGTAACAGTAGTGGGCCTCGCCCAACCTTCACAGCCTCAATCTTCTATGGGTCTACCACAATCCCATCCTTGGAAACAACATGGCCCAAGAATACTACAGACTCCAACCTGAACTCACACTTCGAAAACTTAGCAAACAGGCTATGTTTCTTCAACAACCCAAGAACAGAACGAAGATGGATCTCATGCTCCTCCCTACTCTTAGAACACACTAAGATATCATCAACAAACACAATCACGAAAGAATCAAGGAATGGCCTAAAGATGCCATTCATCAAGGTCATAAATGCAGCCGGGGCATTGGTAAGCCCAAAAGACATCACTAGAAACTCATCGTGGTGATAGGCGGAATGCAAATCAATATTCGAAAACACCGAAGCACCTTGAAGCTGGTCAAACAGATCATCAATACGAGGCACAGGACACTAGTTTTGAATAGTAACCTTGTTCAGCTGGCGATAATCAATGCACATCCTCATGGTCCTGTCTTCCTCTGTCACAGATAACATAGGAGCACCCTAAGGCCATCTGATATAGCGGGATAGAAATAAGATGAGTGCCCGGATCAAAGTCAATACAGAAATCAATATCGCGATCGGGTGGCATACCCGGCAGATTTGACGGGGATACCTCCGCGAACTTGCTCACAATAGGAACTCAAGGGGTGGAGATGCAACAGTCGTATCACGAACATGAGCCAAATAAGGTAAACACCCCTTACTTATTAACTTCTTCACCCGAAGGAAGGAAATTGTTATATCCGGTATTTTAGCATATTTGGAAAATGTGAAATAATTTCGATTTATAAAGAATAATGTCATATGTTGATTGGGATTAAGCTATGTGTGTGTTGTTCATGAAAAATTGTGGTGTGAAAATACGGAGGAAGGCCGAGGGCAAAATTGAAATTTTGAAAATGAGTCCTGGGAATTTTAAAAATAAGATCCGTGATGAATTGGGCTAGGAAAAATAAGAGAAAAATTTGAGCCCAAATGAATGGGGTGGCCGGCCAAGCCTTGGCCCAAGCCCACGTACATGTGGTGGTCACATGACCACTTAATATAAGGGATGATCATGCATGAATATCCATAGAAGTTTCAAGAAATTAAAAGAAAAGAAGAGAAAAAAAACAAGAAAGGAGCATTCGGCTCCAAGGAAGAAGAGAGAAAAAAAAATTTCCTAGCCTTCAATCTTGATCCAAAAATCTTGCTCTTCGTGAATTCTTAACAAGTTCAAGACGCTCTTCAACGTGGTACAATTAGTTTGGCGAAAGAACTACGTTTGCGGCAAGTTGAAATTTGAAGGAAAGGTATGAATTTTATGTTTTAAGTTATGGAATAAGCTTATATGTTATAATGATTAGAATTAGATGAGAATTATGAAAGTGTGGTGTGTGTGTGCATGGCGTGTGTGTGTGTGAAGGGTGTGTTTGGCCGTGTGCCAAGTAGTAGAGAGGAGAAGTGAATTAAATTTTATTTAGTTGTTAGTTGTGTTGTTGCGATGTTTGTGATGAAAAGAAAGGTTTAATGAGTCAAGTTGGTGTTGAAGTTGGTTGTATGTTGTCATGAGAAATTTATGTGATTTTTATGTAGTCTTTATATAATGATGAAGGTAAGATCTTAGATGTGAATTATGATTATGAATTATGAAATTGGAAGATGGAAAAATGTTATGAATATGCATGTTGAAGATTAGAGGTTTTGGATGAGTTATGGTTTGATGGAAACCTTCCATATTTTGAGGGATAATAAGAAATGTGTCCGAAATGTATTTGAGTGGCCTTGAATTAGTAGATAAATATGAAAACGTTGACATTGGATGAAAGGTGTGAAGTTAGAACGGAAGTTAATGCATTATGTGGAAGAAAAGACTATTTGTGTTAATATGTGTTTTGTAGCGATTATTGGTGTTGTTGATGTTGTTGTTGGGTTGGTTGTTGTCATTTAAGCCGAGTTTAATTCTCGGGGATGTTGGATTCATAGGGGAGATGCCCAAATTCTTGTAGACAAATAAGGGCTAAGAATAAGCTCCCCAAAAGCATATGATTTACATTTGGTAACTTTGACCATTTGCGTATTCTAGACGAAACGGGATTTGAGTTTAAGCAAGGATAAGACGTCCGTAAGGTATGTAAAGCCTATCTTTTCTTCTTTTGGCATGTCCTAGACCTACTAGGTTAAGATCGGAACCTCGGGGATAATTCTGCTCTTAGAAATCCGAGTTTGATTTGGTATACTATTCATTCAGCGCAATTGAACTATAAACCTTATATTTGGTTAAAAGAATGTCTAACCTTCGTAACTTCCACAAATGAATCCGAATCGCTCCGAAACTTCCTCAGATAACTTTATGGAGCCTAATATTTGTAATTTATGTCCGCCGCCTCGACCTGACCCGAGGTGGGCCCGCAAGTCCTGAGACTTCCCTTAATTGATTCGTTTGACTCATTTTCGTATGATATGAAAAGGAAACGTTTGCTTATGACTCTAAGGTCCATTTGAAATGCCCTGTAATGATGTTTGAACATCCTTCACTACGAATGATACTAAATTTTTCGAGAATGACCTACGATGTATTTTTTTCGAAAATATGATAACTTAAAAGTCCGCGACTTTTGTATATTAATTCTGATTGGCTCGATACCCATTTTTGAGCTTCTGACGCTAATGTATATGTATATGAAATTATGTGTCGAGTTCGGAATTTACTTTTAATATGCATACGGTTTCGCATCGCTCTCGCTCGTGCCTATAGTTATGATTTCGTTCGCGTAGCACTCCGGCCGGTTTGTGATCGTGCGCTTTATGACACATTCGGCAGTATGATGTGTTACGGTTTCCGAGACCTCGCCATAGGGCCGGTTACCGTTTATGGTGTTATGATGTGATATGGCATCTGATATATTCTGATGATTTGATGTGTGTGATGTTATGATGTGTTCGGAGTTTGTACGGAGATTTGAAATCTTCTGGAGTATGATGTGTTGTGGCACCAGCGTCAGGGGGTGACCACGTTCCTGAGCCTTATGCATGACTTTTATTTGCATTCTGTACATTTGTATTCCGCACAGGTTTGATCTCGTTACCGTATTTGCTTCGGTATCTTCCGACTCCAGCCATGATTTGGATTACTGTACCTCCTGCTTTACATACTCAGTACTTCTTTCGTACTGACTGTCACGCCCCAATTTTCGAGGGACGTGATGGGCACCCGACCCCATACCCGGAGCCGAGCGAACCCACAGACTCCTATCGCACACATAAATTTTTTTCCAAAACTCAATACTGAAAAATTATAAAATACATAATGAAGCTTACAAACTTGACAGAATCTGTAAGTACACAAAATTCATTACATAACACACATCGACAAAATTCCACACAATGGAGCCGCCGACAGACCGACACATCATACCCACAACATCGTTCGCAAAGTCTCTAATGTCATCCGAAGACACAACGTACATACTCGGACTACGTCGGTGCTCAGAAGGAATTGGAGCTCACCAACCATGCTGGAATATCTTCAACTCATCTGTGGGTACCTGCGCGGCATGAAACGCAGCCCCCGAAGAACAGGGGGTCAGTACGGAAAATGTACTGAGTATGTAAAGCAAGAAAACCAATAACAGAGTCATAACTGGGATGAAAAACCACAGAAAACAAATATAGGAACTGGAGAGTCAAAACTTGCACTAAAAACACTTATCCTTGACATACACACACCGGTGAGCAAGACATATCATAATCATATTATTTCGAAAACCATAGGCGAAGTATTTAAAATAGATTTAGTAATCGAACGCCGTAAGGCTTAGCTTAATTTTCTTTCCTTTCGAAAATGTTTACGTCTTACATAAATAGAAAATAGATCAAATCATCACATCGCACGACCGAGTTATATTATCGGATCATCAGATTACCATAGTATCAGACTTTCATATCATCAAATCATCACATCGTCGGATTATCGCATCATCAGAACAGACTCATTATATTGTCAGATTTTCGCTTTATGAAATCATTATATCATCAGATCATCAAACAAATATCGTGCATCCTCATGCAGGGACTCGGTGAATTAACCACATACCGTACCCGGCCCCTAAATAGGGTCTCGGTCGTCGGCCTTTCGGGACTCGGTGAGTCATCGCGTACCGTGCCGGCCCTCAAGTGAGGGACTCGGTCGTGCCGGCCCCGCTAGCAAGGGACTCGGTGAATGATGTCATAATAGGCACGAGCGAGTAATCGGAAGCCACATACACACATACACACGATTCATCCTTGAAACTCACCAAATAAGTAACGCATCAACGCCGTGTCACTGGAGTCATAGTCAAATCTAGTTTCTTTCGAGTACTACTCGGGACTTGTCAAATAGAACTTTAGCCATCATACTTACGCATCAGAATCAGATACATACTATTTCTCGTTTCAAACTTAGCATATAAGTGAGTGATCATATTCGGGAGTTAGATTATTAGCCATACTAAGTTATATCAACAAGTTGCCAAAACTATGCAACGGAACGTCTTGCGGGCCCACGGGCAAGCACCAATCCGACCCGGGCCCGCACATGAATGTCGGGGGTGTTATACATTAGGGGAACCTCCCACGAGGGTTTCGGAGCGATCCGAGCCCTTAGTCAAAAGTTAGGGACGTTCGTAGTTTCGACTATTTTTATGGATATACTTTT
>NW_026718285.1:0-13718 GCF_029784015.1 Lycium ferocissimum
TTTTTTAAAATTTCGATCCATCGGGAAATTATATAGACACTTATACGGTCCGTATAAACTTATACGGTCCGTATAACTGATCATGAAACCACCCTTCCAACATCTCGCTTATGTGACCATTATACGGCATATTATATGGTCCGTATAATTTTATACGGTCCGTATAAGTGACCGTATAATCCCACCGAATGTAGGGACGCCCGTGATTTTATTCTCAAGGACCATTATACGGACCGTATAATCGTCCGTATAACCCATCTATTCTCTGATCTTGTTCTCGTCACTTCGTTTGATCTCCGATCCTTATGGAACCTTCTTAACACTTGTTTAGCACTTCATTAACAATCTAAGGGTCGTTATAACTCTTCTCCAAAACGTCATTAAACTCTCATTAATTCGATACTCGTAAATCTTGCCCGACACACAACATATAACTTACTTTCCTTAACAACTTTCTTCCCTTACCTTAAATGTCTTTGAAATCTCGATTAGGGTCATTAAATGCTATTTCTTACTTATCAAAACATCGTATACGTCATGCCCTTCGTTAGTCTATTCACTGTATGCTAATGAGAAATTTTTTGAGGTGCAAATAACCGGCTACAAGAATCGACGCTACAAGATGCGCTATTACGAGCTGAACCCGACCCGAATTTGACCCTATATAAAGGGTAATAACCCCCTTTTTTTCATCAAATTTTGCTAGAAATTTCCAGAAATTGAAGAGAGAGAGAGAGGGAATCACAAAGTAAGCAATTTTCAAGTGACGGAGTATTAATCGAAACTCGGATAAACGTATGAGTGTGATTCTAATATGGTTTTGCGGTGGATTCAAGGTGGATATTGAAGATATCGCTGTTTTAACAAAAATAAAGTATGAATCTCTCCTTATTAATATTACTTTTGGTTAGTTACGAACATAGAGTGATGAAATGGTTGTATAATAAAGTTGTTGGTTGAGAAATTAGACAAACATCGTGTGGGATGTTTTATGGAATATTTTGGTATTGATGATGTTGTTGATGTTGGTCGTTGTAGTTGTTGTTTTGTTAGTATTGTGATTTCGGGCTAGGCATATAAACGGAGGTGTTGTCCGAATTTCGGCAGACATTATAAATGGATATTATTTGAAGGACTAAGACAAGCGTATAACGACGAGTCTAAGGATTATGTGAATCCTCTTAAATGTAGACTAGCGAGCTCGGACGAATAAGAGTAGATAATTCGAGGGCGAACGGTGTATGTTAAGGCTTTCCACTTTCTTTCATTTTGGCATGATCTATGATACGAGCGAACAACGAGTAATTGAGTCTCCATATTACTCTACTCATAGAATTATTAGGAGCATCTCAGTTATTGATAAACCTATACCCCTCTATTATGATTATTCCTTCTGTTCACGGGTGCTATATATTCTATCATGATAAGGTTAATTTATGTTTATGCATTACATTCATTTGCATACATGCATATTGACCCGTGACCAGAAGGCGTTATATACACGTATATTATGTATATTATATATATATGTATAGGGTATGGGAAAAGGGCGAGGCGTTATATATGCATTTCCACCTGATCAGCTGGTGCACAGTGATGATGATTATGATGCCTGAAAGGGCCTATATGATGATTATGATGCCCAAAGGGCTATATAGATAGGGATCGAGCCGAACGTTCTCGGCACTATGTCCTATGCATTGCATATCATACGCCCTCAGAGGAATTTTTAGTAAGCATAGATATACAGATATGTTCAGATAGTAAGACATACAAATGCATTCATACGACATGTTCAAATAGTCGACATAAAGATGTATTCCGTCGATCGGTTTAGTTTATGATTCTCGAGATTTTCTTCATGACTCCTATGTGTATGTTACTCTTCTGCCTTACATACTCAATACATTATCCTTACTGACTCCCCTATTGTTTAGGGGGGTTGCGTTTCATGCCCGTAGGTTCAGATAGCCACGAAGATAGATCGCATCCTTAGGCTACTTCGGCTTGACAATGGAGCACTCATCTCATGCCGAGTTGCCATCTAGACACAGTATATGTTTGATGTTTATGGGTAGGGGCGAGGCCTGTCCCGTCCACGCATGTCCGTATGTCGGTAGAGGCTCATAGATGCTTACATTCGCCGACGGTGTGGGCTCGGCGTAAAGACATGTTTGGTTACATAGTTTTATCGGAGGTATCCTTGTTGGCTTGTACCCCAGTTCAGTTTAGTGATGCATGTATATATATATATATATCTTTTGAGGGCGGTGACCCTCTAGTTTATGACATCTATCAGTCAGCAAATCATGTTGTGAGCATCCTCAGGTGGCCTAGAATGAGCATGAGTAGATATGTTATGTACGTTTAGTGGCATCTAGGAGGTCAGCTTCTAGGTGTCCGTCATAGTCCTCCAGTTGGTCTGTGACACAAACCATCCAATTGGGGATCTACACTTCCTTCCATATAATGCTTCATACGGAACCATTTGAATACTGGAATAGTAGCTGTTGTTATATGCAAACTCAGTAAGGGATAAGTGGTCATTCCGACTACCACCGTAGTCTAGAACATATGCTCGTAGCATATCTTCCAAGGTCTGAATAGTACGTTCGACTTGTCCATCAGTCTGCGGATGAAATGCCGTGCTAAGCTTTACTGGAGTACCCAAACCTTCTTGGAAAGATTTCCAGAACTTAGCTGTAAACTGTTCTCCTTTCTCTGTGATAATATATATTGGAACACCGTGAAGTCTCACAATTTCTTTGAGATATAACCTTGCATAGTCTTCTGCTGAATATGTGGTTACGACGTAAAAGAAAATGGCTCGTTTTTGTGAGTTTGTCCACGATCACCTATATGGAGTCATACTTGCCTCGTGAACGGGGTAACCCCACAATAAAATCCAAGTTGATCACTTTCCATTTCCAAGTTGGAATCTCTATGGCTTGCAATAGTCCTCCTGGCTGTCACACCCTAATTTCCAATAGGACATGATGGGCACCCAACCCTTACCTAGGGCCGAGCGAACCCGCTGAATTTCATAATACTCATAATCATACTAGGCCCGCAAAACCTGACATAAGCACATAATGAAAAAATTTCAGAAAACAAACATGCTTTTCGTCTTTTTCCAATCAAATAAAATCTGTAGTCACAACAAATCTGTAACATAATGCATAATAATACATCGGCTTACATAGCCGCTTACAAACTGACGTCTTATACACACGACACTGTTTGCAAAGTCTCTAACATAACTCCAGATACCATATCACACATATGCTCTGACTTGGCAACACTCCGGGAAAAATGGAGCTCGCCAATCCGAGTGGAACATCTTCTCGCTAACATCACCTACTCATCCGTGGGTACCGCGCGGCATGAAACGCGGCCCCCGAAGAAAGCGGGGTCGGCACGGAATATGTCTGAGTATGCAAAATGAAGTGCGCTGTAAAACGAAGTCATAACCGAAGTCGGGAGTACGAAAGTGAGCGTAATGACCGAATACCAAAGTGCTTGCATCTCGAAAACACAAATCGTACATCGAAGGTACGAGAAGACAAATATAATAATCGAATGCCAAAATGCTTACTTTCGAAATACGAATCATGCATATCAATGTCGTGTATCATATCCGGCCCACAATGGGACTGAGTGACATAAGTAAATGATCATCAAATACATACCGTAACACATCATAACATCATGATCGATCATATGAGATGCCATTAACCGATGTGGGATTGGCCTAAACCAATGTGGGATTGGCCTAAACCAATGTGGGATTGGCCTAAACTAGTGTCGGATTGTCCTAAACCAATGTGGGATTGGCCTAAACCAATGTGAAATTTTTGCCTCATCATTGGGTTTGCCCCACCATTAGGTTTGCCCCACCACTGGGTTTGCCCCACCATTGGGTTTGCCCCACCACCGGCTCTGATTCCAACTGATCATATATCATATCAGACTTCGTATCACATCATATTTCAAAATACACATCATACATATATACACAGTACCCGGCCAAAAGGGGCTCGGCGTACCGGATACATCATTTACAAACCGAGAAACCATATGCACATAAATCCTCATTACTGACTCAACAGAATGATCAAACAAGCCCTCATTTAAAAGCCAAAACAATAGTCAAATCAAGTTTCCTCCGAACATCACTCGGGAACAGATCAAATAGAACTTCAGAAATCATAGTCACGTATCAAAATCACATACATAAAAATCCTTATTTCAGACTCGACAGATAAATAAGTAATCATACTCGGGGGTCGAAATCATAGCCACATTGAATTCTTTCAAAAGCCATCGTAACTATATAGAAGAAGTCGCGGGACCCACGGACGAGCATCAACCCAATCCCGGCCCGCCTACGAAAGTCATAGTCATTATACGTTATAGAATCATTTACGAGCATATCAAAGCCATCCGGTTCGTCCGTGAAAGTTACGGACGTTCGTAGTTACAAACTCTTTTTGAAAACAAAACTTTTATGCAACATTGAAAACCAATCATACAAAGACATATAAACCATAGCTTGACCATATAAGGATGCCAACATCAAGAAGCAAATAAGCATCGTAAACATGCTCGGACTTTAAGAGTGGAATGTTATATCCCGTGTTTTTGCGTAATTGGAAAAAAAAAAATTCGAAATGATTGTGATTGGTGGGTCATGAGTCAATATCTTGATTCTAGTTATTGTGTCCATGATGTTTGTGAGAAATATGGGTGTGGAAATATGGAATAAGGTCGAGGGCAAAATTGGAATTTCGGAAATTATTTTCGGGAGTCGCAAAACGGGATTTCTAACTAATGGGCTCAAAAAAAAAATAGAGAATTGAGGCCCAAAGAGGAAGGTGGCCGGCCATGATGGCCTAGGCCCAAGTCCATGGAAAATTTTCCATGTGACAATTTTGGCCAAGAATTATTATATATATGGATCATCATCCATAGAACTTTCAAGAAAATAAAAGAAAAATCAAGAGAAAAACAAAAGAGGCCTTCGGCCGTGAACAAGAAAGGAAAAGAAAAGAAAAGAAAAAAAATTTCCTAGCCTTCCATCTTCACCTATAAATCTTGTTCTTCTTGAATTAGTAACGAGCCCAAGACGCTCTCCAACGTGATACAATTAGTTTAGCAAAAGAGCGGCGTTTGCGGAAAGTTGAAATTTGAGAAAAAGGTATGAATTTTATGCTTGAAGTTATGGAATGAATTTATATGTTATGACGAGTATAATTAGATGAGAATTATGAAGGTGTGGTGTGTGTGTGCATGGCGTGTGTGTGTGTGTAGAAGTATGTGGCCGTGAGCCATGTTGACATGGAAGAGAATGAATTCAAGTTTATTTAGTTGTTAGTTGTGTCGTTGTATGTTAATATGAATGGAAATCATGAAGTACGTGTGTTGGTGTGTTGGCCGAATATGGCCTCTTAGGTGTGTCAAGAAATGAATTAGATTTCTTGAAATTTTGGTCGTCGTTGTTATGTGGATTCTATGTTAGAAATGAAAGTTTAATGATTCAAGTTGGTATTGTGAATGTTATGGGCTGATTTGGAAGACTTTGCATGAATAATGTAATTTGTATAATTGTGGAAATGTCATGGGTAGAAGGTGTTTTGAATTAGATATTGTTATTGGTGGTTGTTGTTGTTGGTATTGTGTCGTCGAATTGGCCAAGTTGAATCCTCGGGGATGTTATATTATAAGGGAAGTGCTGTCGGAATTTTTATAGGTAAACCTTACTTCCAATTTTAGCCTTAAAGCTTACAAGTGACAATTGGTAAATGTGACCAATTGCAGATTTTGGAGGAAACGGGAATCGGGTTTAAGCAAACGTAAGACGCGCGTAAGGTATGTAAAGCTCACCCTTTCCTTCTTGAGGCATGTCTTAGGTATACTAGGTTTGGATAGCGGCCTCGGGGGTCGTCCTGTTCACAGAAATCCGAGTTTGATTTTGGTTACTATTCATTCAGCATAATTGAAGTACTTTCCTTACTTTTGTTGGAAAAATGCTTACACTTTCATAACTTTTTCAAATGAGCTCGGATCGCCTCGAAACTTTCATGGATGCTTCCTTAGGGTTCAATATTCGTAAAAATTATGTATGCCACCTTGATTTGACCGAGGTGGGCCCGCTAGCCCCCGAGACTTCTTTTAAATGACCTATTGGGATTAATTGGTTTTGTATTAAGAGAGAACTTTTAACCATTGCTCCGACTATTATAAGATAATTATTTTAACTATTTCATCGAGTTGATGATACACTTTGCCATAAGAATGATTTCAGGAGGCTGTAGGTTGGTACACTAACTCCGATAAAATCTGGAACTTGTTTCTACACTTGCTGATGTTAATAAATATATTTGGTCATCGGATTCTGGGAAGTTAACTCAATCATTTAATTGTTCATTGCGTGTGATGTTGGTCACGGATACTCGACCGCGGTATGTGTGATGTTGCATTACGGATACTTGACCGCGGCATGCCTATTATCGACATTGGATACTCGACCGCGGTATGTGGGTACTATTGACCTTTGGATACTTGGCCGCGGTATGTGTGTGTGTGTGCATGTGTGTGATATCGCCGTTGGATTCTCGGCCGCGGCCTACATGTGTGTATATTATATGGTATGCTATGTTGGGATAGCCTGGACTTTGACCAGTCAGTGAATGTTAGCTCACATAAATTAGTTCATTTTTATCTACATTTTCCGCACTCCTTGTTTCGGTTATGACTATGTTTTACTGTTTCCGCTTTGCATACTCAGTACATATTCCGTACTGACCCCCTTTCTTCGGGGCCGTTTCATGCCGCCGTGTACAGACGCTCCACTTGGTGATCCGCGAGTGTAGGTCATCCTCTCTGCTGTTGGAGTGCTCCTTTATCTCCGGAGCCCGTATTTTGGTATATACTTTTCTGTTGTACATATTTGTCTATTCAGGGGTACGGCGGGGCCCTGTCCCGTCATATGATTCTGGCGTGCATTCGTTTAGAGGTACGTGGATATACGTGCGTGGGTTGTGCCCGGTTGGTTTGGTTGGACTTGTATGATACGTGTGTTGGGCGGTTTCACCCGCCATGGCGGCCCCGTCGGCCCGTATATATATATATGATGTTTTGTTACTGTGTGTGGCCTCGTTGGTATTTTCGCGTGCGGGGTTTTTTTTGGATAGTCGAAAACAAAGGAAACTCCGTCAAAATTTTTCCGGAAATAAAATAAATTTGAGACACAATTTTATTTGGGTTTCGACACGTCCGTATTCGTGTTTGCGATAGTGTGACGTTACATTTGATATTTGTGTGCGCGTAGACCAGTGTTGGGATCCTGATGTATATGTGTGTTCGGGTGCCCAGTTCGGGTACTAGTCGCGGCCTACGGGGTTGGGTCGTGACATGGAATTACCCCCAAGGCTCGTAACGTATCATACTACCGAGTCCCTTAATAAAGGGCCGGGACACGCTATTTGCATATATGATATATGATTTTGTTATGCATGATTTTATCTACCGAGTCCCTCGCGGGAGGGCCGGACACGTTAGACACGTATGTGATATATGATATCATTTGAACATTCATGGCATTACGTATTCGGGAAGGGGGCCGATATATGTCATCCTTTGAACGTTGTACGTTCCGTATTTCGTCCGATATATCGGGATCCTCGAACGTTCGTACATTCCGGATTTCGTCCGATATATGCTGTGATCCGAACATTGCATTCGACCGATTCCGACCGATATATGACATCGTCGGATGATTACGCTAATTCGGTATTCCGTCCGATATATGACCTCGTCGAATATTAATGTACGATCGCACTCCGCTCGACGTATGACATCACCGGTGTACACTATATTTTACGCACCTTTTCGGACGCGATCCGTAATTGCTAAATACGTATTTTGGTATTCTCTAGATGACTTGCCTATTCTCCGTACTCTTTCGACATATGAGACGAGTCGTAAGACTTGTGTACGAAAAGTAAGTGTACGGGTATTCGAGTAGTGTATGTATCTCGTTATTTATCGTCATTTCGGTTATGGATAGCGTTTCTCTCGTATCATACAAACACACACCTTACATACTCGGTACCATTCCACGTACCGACCCCTCGTTTCTGGGGCTGCGTTTCATGCCGCGCGGTACTCCCGTGTGAACAAGTCACATAGAAGATGTTCGAATGAGATGGCAAGCTCCATTTTCCGAGTAACTTGCCGAGTCGAGTTTGTCCGTTATGATTTCCGGATCCGTGCTAGAGACTTTGTAGACGGCGTCGTGGTGTTGGTTGTCAGTCCGTAAGCGGCTCCATCAGCCGATACGTTATATGTGTTGGTTCTGTTTGACTACCGGTTATATGCAATTTGAAAGCAACGAAAATAATTATTTCTGAAAGTTGTATTTTGTATTTTATCTTTATTAGGAAAAAAAAAAAATTGTGCGTAATAAAAGTCTGTGGGTTCGCTCGGCTCCGGATGTGGGGTCGGGTGCCCATCACACCCTAGTAAGGTCGGGGTGTGACATAAATCCTCATTACTGACTCAACAGAATGATCAAACAAGCCCTCATTTAAAAGCCAAAACAATAGTCAAATCAAGTTTCCTCCGAACGTCACTCGGGAACAGATCAAATAGAACTTCAGAAATCATAGTCACGTATCAAAATCACATACATAAAAATCCTTATTTCGGACACAACAGATAAATAAGTAATCATACTCGGGGGTCGGAATCATAGCCACATTGAATTCTTTCAAAAGCCATCAGAACTATACAGAAGAAGTCGCGGGACCCACGGACGAGCGTCAACCCAATCCGGGCCCGCCTACGAAAGTCATAGTCATTATACGTTATAGAATCATTTACGAGCATATCAAAGCCATCCGGTTCTGTCTGTGAAAGTTACAGACGTTCGTAGTTACAAAACTCTTTTTGAAAACAAAACTTTTTATGCAACATTGAAAACCAATCATACAAAGACATATAAACCATAGCTTGACCATATAAGGATGCCAACATCAAGAAGCAAATAAGCATCGTAAACATGCTCGGACTTTAAGAGTGGAATTACCCCCAAGGCTCGTAACGTATCATAGCTTAGCCATATCTAAGACATGCCAAAAGAAGGAAAGGTAAGCTTTACATACCTCGTTTGCTTCCTAAGCTAATCCAACTCAAGTCTCGGCTTCTCAAAATCTACAATATCGTCATTAGACAACAAACATTAGCCATAGGCACTTAGTAATCCAATTCAAAACTAGCACTTTATCTACGGAAATTTGGGCGTATTTCCCCTATAAATTCAACAACCCCGAGAATTCAACTCGCCAATATCATCAACAACAATACCAACAACCATTCCAACAATATCAATAAGTAGTTTCAAACGCATTCTAACATTAACAACCTTCATCCACATAATTCGACGACATTTCATTTACCCTCCATTTAACTACATACATTCAAATCAATATCGACGCTCACATATTCAAATACTAATCCGAGATCATTCAAACAAATTCAAGAATGCTTCAAACACTCCACCCCACATTCAAACAATCCAAGCAATACACCATGGAATCCGAAACCTTCCAACTTCCATAGGAACCACAACAACACATTCTTTCTTCAAAAATTCACAAACTACACCAACAACCCACACTTTTAACAACATTGTTATCATAATTACAAGAAACTACATTCAATTCACATTAGCTTTCAAAACAGCCCACACACGATTGTGACCTCAATTTGAACCATTAAACTTTCATTTTCATCATTGAATCCACAACACAACAATCCAAAGCACTAAATAAAATTAGTTCTTCACTCCTACATAATATCACACACACGGCCAGCCCACAATAATTACAACTTCACTTGAATTATTCAATACCTTCATTTTCATCACATAATCCATGACAACAACAACCAAACACTAAATAAAATTTGTTCATCATGCCTATACCAACAACACATGCTCACGGCCAAACCTCAACATACCAACTTTCATGAATTTCATTCATTTCTATATACTACAACGTATACAAATCATCTATGAAAGCATGTAAACAAGATTAAATCTCACCTCCTCCATTTTGTTCTTCAACTTGGCTAGGTTGAGATTTACAAGAACCAAGGATTGGTTTGTTCCAACAACCACTTCATGTTGTTTAGGACCTTCCAATTAGTAGGAATGCTAGGAAAATAATTTTTTTTGGTGAAGATTTTTGGTCTTCCGTTTTTTTTTCTCATGGCCTAATAGTCCCTTATTTTTCTCCAAGGTTCTACAAAATTCTAGGGGATGAAGAATGATGAAGATGACTCAATTGTCATCTATTACTACACTTATATAAATCCCACAGGTGTACCATGGCCCACACCACACACATGGCCACATATGGCCATTTTCATGAAATAATTAGTTCCCAAAATTTTACTTCTAGCCCTTAATTTTCATGAAATGCCTAACTTTTCATAATTCACTTTTGGCCCCAAATTTTCCTTATTCCAAATTTACCTTAACACTCCATGCCAATGAAAAGATGAATATGCAACTTGTGCATTAACACAAAATCAACAAAACCGGAAATTAAAAGTCTTGTCCATAACTTGTCGCAACCAACTTAAAACATTCCAACGTACAAAATACGGGATATAACATCTTTCCCCCCTTTAGAACGTTCATCCTCGAATGTTCAACTAGTCTCATAAGGTCTTATAAGGATCTCGGGGGTTTCTTTTATTACTATAACACGCAATCTCTTCTGCCAATCATATTTCTTTTCCATTTCCTCTTAATCTCGGGGTTTAAACTTTTCTTTCTTGTTATCCGCTTTACTCGACTTATAACATTCTAGGCACATTATCTCGTGTCGTCTCTTAATCTTTAACTCAAACCCTTCCTTATTCGTTCCATAGCTTGTTTTTCCGGTTCACACTTGCCTTTATATTCTAACTACATAAATCACATCATAGCTTTGTACTTTCTTCATCGAGCTTTACTTATTTTCACAACAATCTTCATTATATTCACATTGTCCCGTTCGTATTCGATCCATTAGTGTAACACTTCTTAACCTTTTACCCTTTTCTCTGATCAACTTTATCCTTAATATTTCACAAGTTGTCTTATCCATACATTCATACACATCACAATTCCTTCATACGTACTCTTGTTCTTAAATCTCACTATTACCATGGCACGATCTTTCAAGTCGTATTACAAACCCATATCTCATTCTCTTTTTTATTTCTCGGAAAATTTCGACGAGTTTCCTCTATATTTCTTACTATCTCAAAACACACATGTGTAAAATACCAACAATGCCTCACGGGTACAAAATATATATACATATCATATCATATCGTATCATATCACGGCCGCACAGGCTCCCAAATATCCATAACGGTCTGAAAATAATGGACTTACCTTATATGCTTAACACGACCACGCGTGTTACACTTCCCCCGTCTGCTTTTCACTTTCCAACTTTACATTTCAGTAAATCGTCAATAACTTACCCAACATATATCTTTCATACACTTTACTTACATGTGCACAGCAACTTTCAATTTCACCAATCAACTTTCCTATATGATGTCATTCTTCTCACGTAATCAAAAATCGAGGGTAAGGAATCCCGTTCCCTGTGACTTGGCTACTACGGGCACGATCTCTCGCAGGTAAAAGAAGAGTAACCATCCTAAATGCCGGCCGCCTCTCGTTTATAAATATGGCGCGCAACACACCATAAACAAGACTCCTACCGGACACGACTTTGCGAGCACAACCCCTAGGACGAACCTTTCCGATACAATTGTCACACCCCAATTTCCACAAAGGGCATGATGGGCACCCGACCCTTACCTAGGGCGAGCGAACCCGCCGACTTTCGTAATACTCATACTCATAATCGGGCCCGCAAAACCCGACATAAGCACATAATGAAAATTTTTTCGTAAAACAAACATGCCTTTCGTCTTTTTCCAATCAAATAAAATCGTAGTCACAATAAATACGTAACATAATGCATAATAATACACCGAAGCATATTGTACAAACCGACTTCTTATACACACGATGCTGACTCGCAAGTTCTCTAACATGACTCCGGATACCATATCACACATATGCTCGACTTGGCAACACTCCGGGAAAAATGGAGTTCGCAGTCAGTGGAACATCTACCGCTAACATCACCTAAATACATTCGCGGTACCGTGCTGCATGAAATACTTCGAAGAAAGCGGGTTAGTACGGAATATGTACGAGCATGCAAAGCGAGAATGCGATGTAAAAACGAAGTCATAGCAATCGGGACGGTAAAGTGAGCATAATGACGTAATACCAAAGTGCTTCGTATCTAAAACACAAATCGTACATCGAGGTACGGTAAGACAAATATAATAATCGAATGCCAAAATGCGCCTTTCGAAATACGAATCATGTATATCAATGTCATGTATCATGTCAAGCCCATAATGGGACCGAGTGACATAAGTAAATGATCATCAAATACATACCGTAGCAACGCATCACAACATCATGATCGATCATACGAGACGCCATTAATTGATGTGGGATTGGCCTCCAAACCAATGTGGGATTGGCCTAAGCTTGAAAGGTCGATTGTGTCTAAACCAATGTGCAGATTGGTCTAAACCAATGTGGAATTTTGCCTCATCATTGGGTTGCCCCACCCATCGGGTTTGCCCACCACCGGGTTTGCCCGCATGGGTTTGCCCACCACCGGCTCGATTCCAACCGATCATATATCATATCGTACTTCGTATCACATCATATTTCGAAATACACATCATACATATATACACAGTACCCGGCCGAAAGGGGCTCGGCGTACCGGACACATCATTTACAAATCGAGAAATCATATGCACATAAATTGTTATATCCCGTATTTCATACATTCGGATAATTCGAGAAAGTCGTGGCAAGTTAAGGACAAGATCATTTTCGCAGTTATTTTAATGTACGAGTTGTTAGGGATATCATTTAGGAACATTATTAGTATGGAAATATTGAAAAAGGTTAAGGGTAAGAAGGGAAATTTGCAAAGCGGCGTCATGGGAATAATGTGGAAAGCTGGGGGCAAAATGGTAATTTCACATGGTGTTCAAGAAGCTCCTGCAAGGGTCCATATTGGCCATGTGAAGAAAAGAATGAAAAAGGATGACTAAACTAAGTCATCCTTAAAAGGATGAAAATTCTAGAAAAAGAAAAAGGAAAGAAAATTCTAGAAAAAAAAAGAGGGGGGAAAAAGAAAGAAAAAATCTAGAGGAATTTGAAATAAAAATGAGGCATGTGCAATGCAAGGTCACAGACACAATATTATATATATAAGAGAGGGGTGTTCATATTTGAAGAAGGAGAGAAAGAAAGCAAGAATGAAAACAAAGACAAAAAAAAAAAAAAAAGAGAAAGAGAGGGCTGACTATTCGTGCGCAGGCCAAAATACAACAAGAAATTTGATCCCAAAAATTATTTTCTTATGATATTCCTACTAATCAGGATGCTTTCTTCCAACGTGGTATAATTGTTGAAGCAAGATAATCATTTTTTTGGTGTAAAATTCCAACCTTAGCTAAGTGAGAAGTTGAAGGAAGATATAAGATTTCATCCCCTTTTATATGTTATGAAGGTTTTTGTATACCTCGCGTTTCCTACATTTGAATATTTC
>NW_026718286.1:0-9062 GCF_029784015.1 Lycium ferocissimum
TGGTAGTAAATTTTCTTATGCTAATTCGGATTAATTTGAGACGTGCTTTGTAGTTCACTAATGATTTTTAAAAGAACTAGTTTTGTACAAAGAAGTAAAAAATTTATTTTCAAAACCACTCCGAAGGGAGTGCGATATTTTATTATTTAGACTTTCAAAAACCACTCGAAGGGAGTGCGATATTTTATTATTGATTTTCCAAAACCACTCCGAAGGGGGGGTGTGCGTAATTTTATTATTTCATTCCATTTACGACTTATGTCTACATTCCATAACGCTATTACTATTATTATTATTATGCCCGAAGGGCTGGGGATTAGTATTATGTCACGAGTGGCATGCCGAAGGGGCCAGTGGTAGCCGTATGTCACGAGTGGCATGCCCGGTGGGGCTAGGGAGTATTATGTCGGGGCCGGCGTGCGGGGCCGGGATAGACGTATGTCGGGCCCGGCGTGCCCGAAGGGGCCATCATTTTATGTCGGGGCCGGCATGTCGAAGGGGCCGGATAGACGTATGTTGGACCGGCATGCCGAAGGGCCATCATTTTATTTCGGGAAGCATGCCCGAAGGGGCCGGATAGACGTATGTCGGGACCGACACACCCGAAGGGATTATTACTATGATTGTTATTACTATTATTATTATTATTAGGCCGGAAGCGGCCGTCCGAAGGGACTATTTTCTTTAGACATTAAATTCATACCGGGCATCCTAAATTTGCTAATCGTTTTTTACTTTTCGATTCATGCTTCGTAGATGCTTTACATATTCAAGACATCTTCCGGCATCGACCCCACTTTCTTTTGAAATTGCGTTTCATGCCACGCAGTACTCCCGGATGAATTTGAAGTTATTTTAGAAGATGTTCCGGCAGATGGCGAGCTCCATTTCGTTCGGAGTGTTGCGAGTCAAGCACTTCGTCATGATATTTGTATATCCTAGAGACTTTGCGGACGATTGTCCTGTGGATAGGGACGAGGAGCGCGAACCGATTATAGATGTTAAAAGAGTGTGTATTTTCGGTATGTTGTCGGTTGGTAAAAATTACGTGATTGACTGAAGGTTTTCAATCTGTATAAAGACAGTGATCTCTGTTTTGAAAAGTTTCATGTTTTAAAATTTTTTGAAATGACAAAGTTTTAGTAACGCGAACGTTTAAGGGTTCGCTCGACTCTGAGGAGAGTCGGGTGCCCATCACGCCCTGATGAAGATTGGGGTGTGACAAATAACTCCTTTCTACATAATTCGACGACATTCATGCATATCAATTCAACTTCATACATTTAAACTAATATCAACGATCGCATATTCAAATACCAATCCAAAACCACTCAAACACGATTCAAGAACATTTCCAACAATCCGCACAATATTTCAAACAATCCAATTAATGCTCTACTCCACCCGAAACCTCAAATTTCCATAAGAACAACAATAATACATTTTCTTCCTTCCAAATTCATAAACTACATTAATAATCCATTACTTCCATAAATTCACTAAACTATATCAAGTTCCATAACAAGCCGCAAACAACTATAACTTCACTTTGAATCATTAAATTTCCCTTAGCACCATAGAATCCACAACACAACAATCCAAACATACTAAAAAAAATTAGTCCTTCATTCTTAACCAACACCACATATACACGGCCAAATCCACAACAATCACAACTTCAACTTGAATCACTCAATACCTTCATTCTCACCACATAATCCATAACAACAACAACAAAAATACTACACAAACTTAGTTCAAAATGTCTATGCCAAATCAGCCCATTTTCGGCCACACATCACATACATAAATTTCATGAATTTCATTCTTTTCCACCTATCACAGCATGTACAAATCACTCACAACACATGAAAGAAGATTAAATCTTACCCTTCTCCACTTCACTTCTTCATTCGGCTAGAGGTGTGCTTGTAAGAATAAAGGCTTTACTTGCTCCAACAACTACTCCATGTTGTTAAGGACCTTCCAATGAGTTGAAAACCTAGAAGAAAATATTTTTTTGTGATCAATTTTTGGACCTCAATTTTCCATGGTCATGGCCGAAAGTCTCCATATTTTTTTCTCCAAGGTTCTTGATTTTTCTAGGTGCTAAATGATGAAGATGACTAAATTGTCATCTTATCTCACCATATATAATTATCACATGTGGGCTATGGCCCACATCCAACACATGGCCACATATGGCCATTTTCATGAAATATTAAGTTTCCAAATTTCACTTCTAGCCCTTAATTTTCATGAAATGCTCAACTTTCCATAATTCACTTTTAACCCCAAATTTTCCTTATTCCAATTTTACCCTTAACACTCCATGCCAATGAAAAGATGAATATGCAACTTGTGCATTAAAACAAAAATCAACAAAACCGAAAATTAAAAGTCTTGTCCATAACTTGTCGCAACCAACTTAGAATATTCCAACGTACAAAGTACGGGGTATAATATCCTTTTCCTCTTTAGAACATTCGTCCTCGAATGTTCAACTTGTCGTATGGGGTCTTAAGGATCTCGATTTAAACTTTTCCTTCTTGTAATTCCCTTTTACTCGACTTGTAACATTCTAGGCACATTATCTCGTGTCGTCTCTTAATCTTTAACTCAACCCTTCCTTATTCGTAACCACTCCCATAATATAACACTTCTTAACCCTTTACCCTTTTCTGATCAACTTCTTCCTCTGTACTCTTGTCTTAATCATACTATTACTTCTTTCTCGAGGTCAGCCATACTCGCAACTTACTCAAGTCTTACCATTACGGTGGACACGGCCTTTCAAGTCGCATTACAAGCCTACATCTCATTTTCTCTTTGTTTCTGGGAAAATTTTGGCAGAGTTTCCTCTATATTTCTTACTATCTCAAAACCTGTACACAGGAAATACCAACAATGCCTCGCAGGGCCAAAATACATATATACATATCATACCATATCGCAGCCACACAGGGCTCCCAATATCATCAACAGTACACAATTGATAAACATACCTCGTATGCCCAACTCAAACGGCACCTGTTACACTTTCTTGTTTACTTTTCCCCTTTAATCTTCAACTTGTATTTCAATCGCAACTTCAATATCTTTCCCAAATATCTTTCATACCTTTGCTTACCCGTGTGCTTAGTAACTTCCAACATCATCAATCCCTTTCTTCTATCGTCGTCATTACTCGCTGAAATCAAAGATTAGTGCAAGAAATCTCATTTCCTATAACTTGGCTCTATGGCACGATCTCAGATGTGAAAGAAGAGTAACCACCCTAGATGCCGCGTAGCCTCCTGTTTATAAATGTGGCGCGCTTCACACCATAAATAGGACTCTACTGGACACGACTTTGCAGACAACCCCTAGGACGAACTGCTCTGACACCAATTTGTCACACCTTAATTTTCGATAGGGCGTGATGGGCACCCGACCCTTACTTAGGGCCGAGCGAACCCGCTGACTTTCGTAATACTCATATATACGAAAAATCAAACATATCATATGAGCTGACATTAATCGATGTGGGATTCCCCTAAACCAGTGTGGAATTTGCCTCACCACTGGGTTTGCCCCACCACCGATTTTGATACCAACTGATCATAATGCATCGTCAAAATCACATATCATATGCACACACATCGTGTCCCGGCCCTCTAGTGAGGGACTCGGCAAATAAGATCATATCATCATGTTATCACATATCATATCACATATCGTTATGTCATCATATTATCATATCATATACCACATATGGTCCGTAATGGGATCCGGCGGACAGAACATGGTCGCCCCCTCCCTCGGGCGCCATAACACTTCATACTTCAGAAAATTTCATATCTCCGAAACCCGACATACCGCGGTCGAATACCCAGCGGTAATGTCGCATACCGCGGCCAAATACCCAGCGGTCAATATCACCCGACATACCGCGGCCAAATACCCAGCGGCAATGTCGCATACCGCGATCAAAAATCCAGCGGCAATATCACATATACACGGTACCCGGCCCTATAGCGGAGGGGCTCGGCGAACCGGACACCTCATACTCCAGAATATCATATAGTGCGCACGAAACATAACCGGCCCGAGACTCGGCGAAGGAAGTAATAACAGAATGCACGAGCAGAATCGTGGGAAATCATATGCAATGCAAAACGCTTACACAGACCCAATTGGATAATAAAAACAAACTGTTAGTTCAAACCGAAACATTAGTCAAATCAGGTTTTCTTCCGGATATCGCTCTGGAACATATCAAACCGAACTTCAGAAACCATAGTCACGTATCAAAATCACATACATAAAAATCCTTATTTCAGACTCAACCGATAAATATATATAATCATACTCGGGGTCGGGACGAAAGTCATATTAAGTTCTTTCAAAAAGAGGTCATTAAAACCAAACATAGAAAAGTCGCGGGACCCACGGACGAGCGTCAACCAAATCCGGGCCAGCCTATGAAAATTAAAGTCATTATACGTTATGGAATCATTTACGAGCATATCAAAGCCATCCGGTTCTGTCTGTGAAAGTTACGGACGTTCGTAGTTACAAAACTCTTTTGAAAACAAAACTTTTTATGCAACATTGAAAACCAATCATACAAAGACATATAAACCATAGCTTGATCATATAAGGATGCCAACATCAAGAAGCAAATAAGCATCATAAACATGCTCGGACTTTAAGAATAGAATTACCCCCAAGGCTCGTAACGTATCATAGCTTAGCCATATCTAAGACATGCCAAAAGAAGGAAAGGTAAGCTTTACATACCTTGTTTGCTTCCTAAGCTAATCCAAACTCAAGTTTCGGCTTCTCAAAATCTACAACAATGTCATTAGACACCAAACATTAGCCATAAGCACTTAAGAATCCAATCCCAAGCCATCACTTCATTTACAAAAATTTGGGCAGCATTTCCCCTATAAGTCCAACAACCCCGAGAATTCAACTCGGCCAAATATCCAACAACAATACCAACAACCACATCAACAATATCAATAAGCAATTCCAAACGCATTCTAACATTAATAACTCCTTTCTACATAATTCGATGACATTCATGCATATCAATTCAACTTCATACATTTAAACTAATATCAACGATCGCATATTCAAATACCAATCCAAAACCACTCAAACACGATTCAAGAACATTTCCAACAATCCGCACAATATTTCAAACAATCCAATTAATGCTCTACTCCACCCGAAACCTCAAATTTCCATAAGAACAACAATAATACATTTTCTTCCTTCCAAATTCATAAACTACATTAATAATCCATTACTTCCATAAATTCACTAAACTATATCAAGTTCCATAACAAGCCGCAAACAACTATAACTTCACTTTGAATCATTAAATTTCCATTAGCACCATAGAATCCACAACACAACAATCCAAACATACTAAATAAAATTAGTCCTTCATTCTTAACCAACACCACATATACACGGCCAAATCCACAACAATCACAACTTCAACTTGAATCACTCAATACCTTCATTCTCACCACATAATCCATAACAACAACAACCAAAATACTACACAAACTTAGTTCAACATGTCTATGCCAAATCAGCCCATTTTCGGCCACACATCACATACATAAATTTCATGAATTTCATTCTTTTCCACCTATCACAGCATGTACAAATCACTCACAACACATGAAAGAAGATTAAATCTTACCCTTCTCCACTTCACTTCTTCATTCGGCTAGAGGTGTGCTTGTAAGAATAAAGGCTTTACTTGCTCCAACAACTACTCCATGTTGTTAAGGACCTTCCAATGAGTTGAAAACCTAGAAGAAAATATTTTTTTGTGATCAATTTTTGGACCTCAATTTTCCATGGTCATGGCCGAAAGTCTCCATATTTTTTTCTCCAAGGTTCTTGATTTTTCTAGGTGCTAAATGATGAAGATGACTAAATTGTCATCTTATCTCACCATATATAATTATCACATGTGGGCTATGGCCCACATCCAACACATGGCCACATATGGCCATTTTCATGAAATATTAAGTTTCCAAATTTCACTTCTAGCCCTTAATTTTCATGAAATGCTCAACTTTCCATAATTCACTTTTAACCCCAAATTTTCCTTATTCCAATTTTACCCTTAACACTCCATGCCAATGAAAAGATGAATATGCAACTTGTGCATTAAAACAAAAATCAACAAAACCGAAAATTAAAAGTCTTGTCCATAACTTGTCGCAACCAACTTAGAATATTCCAACGTACAAAGTACGGGGTATAATATCCTTTCCCCCTTTAGAACATTCGTCCTCGAATGTTCAACTTGTCGTATGGGGTCTTAAGGATCTCGATTTAAACTTTTCCTTCTTGTAATTCCCTTTTACTCGACTTGTAACATTCTAGGCACATTATCTCGTGTCGTCTCTTAATCTTTAACTCAACCCTTCCTTATTCGTAACCACTCCCATAATATAACACTTCTTAACCCTTTACCCTTTCGATCAACTTCTTCCTCTCCGTACTCTTGTCTTAATCATACTATTACTTCTTTCTCGAGGTCAGCCATACTCGCAACTTACTCAAGTCTTACCATTACGGTGGACACGGCCTTTCAAGTCGCATTACAAACCTACATCTCATTTTCTCTTTGTTTCTGGAAAAATTTTGGCAGAGTTTCCTCTATATTTCTTACTATCTCAAAACTGTACACTGTGAAATACCAACAATGCCTCGCAGGCCAAAATACATATATACATATCATACCATATCGCAGCCACACGGGCTCCCAATATCATCAACAAGACACAATTGATAAACATACCTCGTATGCCCAACTCAAACGGCACTCGTTACACTTTCTTGTTTACTTTTCCCTTTAATCTTCAACTTGTATTTCAATCGCAACTTCAATATCTTTCCCAACATATATCTTTCATACCTTTGCTTACCTGTGTGCTTAGTAACTTCCAACATCATCAATCCCTTTCTTCTATCGCTGTCATTACTCTGCTGAAATCAAAGATTAGTGCAAGAAATCTCATTTCCTATAACTTGGCTCTATGGCACGATCTCAGATGTGAAAGAAGAGTAACCACCCTAGATGCCGCGTAGCCTCCTGTTTATAAATGTGGCGCGCTTCACACCATAAATAGGACTCTCACCGGACACGACTTTGCAGACAACCCCTAGGACGAACTGCTCTGACACCAATTTGTCACACCTTAATTTTCGATAGGGCGTGATGGGCACCCGACCCTTACTTAGGGCCGAGCGAACCCGCTGACTTTCGTAATACTCATATATACGAAAAATCAAACATATCATATGAGCGACATTAATCGATGTGTGATTCCCTAAACCGATGTGGAATTTGCCCTCACCACCGGGTTTGCCCCACCACCGATTTTCGATACCAACCGATCATAATGCGGTAATCGTCAAAATCACATATCATATGCACACACATCGTGTCCCGCCCCTCAGTGAGGGACTCGGCAAATAAGATCATATCATCATGTTATCACATATCATATCACATATCGTTATGTCATCATATTATCATATCATATACCACATATGGTCCGTAATGGGATCCGGCGGACAGAACATGGTCGCCCCTCCTGCCTCGGGCGCCATAACACTTCATACTTCAGAAAATTTCATATCTCCGAAACCCGACATACCGCGGTCGAATACCCAGCGGTAATGTCGCATACCGCGGCCAAATACCCAGCGGTCAATATCACCCGACATACCGCGGCCAAATACCCCGGCGGCAATGTCGCATACCGCGGTAAAAAATCCAGCGGCAATATCACATATACACGGTACCCGGCCCTATAGCGGAGGGGCTCGGCGAACCGGACACCTCATACTCCGAATATCATATAGTGCGCACGAAACATAACCGGCCCGAGACTCGGCGAAGGAAGTAATAAGCGAGAATGCACGAAGCGAGAATCGTGGGAAATCATATGCAATGCAAAACGCTTACACAGACCCAATTGGATAATAAAAACAAACTGTTAGTTCAAACCGAAACATTAGTCAAATCAGGTTTTCTTCCGGATATCGCTCTGGAACATATCAAACCGAACTTCAGAAACCATAGTCACGTATCAAAATCACATACATAAAAATCCTTATTTCAGACTCAACCGATAAATATATATAATCATACTCGGGGTCGGGACGAAAGTCATATTAAGTTCTTTCAAAAAGAGGTCATTAAAACCAAACATAGAAAAGTCGCGGGACCCACGGACGAGCGTCAACCAAATCCGGGCCAGCCTATGAAAATTAAAGTCATTATACGTTATGGAATCATTTACGAGCATATCAAAGCCATCCGGTTCTAACTGTGAAAGTTACGGACGTTCGTAGTTACAAAACTCTTTTGAAAACAAAACTTTTTATGCAACATTGAAAACCAATCATACAAAGACATATAAACCATAGCTTGATCATATAAGGATGCCAACATCAAGAAGCAAATAAGCATCATAAACATGCTCGGACTTTAAGAATAGAATTACCCCAAGGCTCGTAACGTATCATAGCTTAGCCATATCTAAGACATGCCAAAAGAAGGAAAGGTAAGCTTTACATACCTTGTTTGCTTCCTAAGCTAATCCAAACTCAAGTTTCGGCTTCTCAAAATCTACAACAATGTCATTAGACACCAAACATTAGCCATAAGCACTTAAGAATCCAATCCCAAGCCATCACTTCATTTACAGAAATTTGGGCAGCATTTCCCCTATAAGTCCAACAAGCCCGAGAATTCAACTCGGCTAAATATCCAACAACAATACCAACAACCACATCAACAATATCAATAAGCAATTCCAAACGCATTCTTATATTAATAACTCCTTTCTACATAATTCGTCGACATTCATGCATATCAATTCAACTTCATACATTTAAACTAATATCAACGATCGCATATTCAAATACCAATCCAAAACCATTCAAACACGATTCAAGAACATTTCCAACAATCCGCACAATATTTCAAACAATCCAATTAATGCTCTACTCCACCCGAAACCTCAAATTTCCAT